>NW_023366978.1:0-5000 GCF_902167145.1 Zea mays | reverse complement strand
CCTACATATTTGATTTTCTTCTCCTATACAAAAACCAGCAAGACCTACTCCATTGGTAATTCCATCAATGACACCTTTATCAAAAAAATGCGTTAGTTCGGCTAATCTTCTTATACCTAGGATAAAAACCCTAGTATAGAAAAAATCTATATAACCACGATTATATGACCAGCTGTATATCTTTTTTTTTTACTTCATCCAAAAAGCTCTTTTTTGGATTCTTTTTTACAAGGGAATTTTGAAAATTCAAATTCTGAAAAAAAGAATAAGCAGATCCATAAAAGATATATGCTATTGAATAGACCAAAAATTGCTAAACTTACAGAAGAAATTGCATTAGTGAGAAATTCATATGAATTTATGGAAGAATTAGAATTTTCCTGGAACAAGTTTATTGAAGGAGTTAGCCACTTTGATAATATGGTTAACTCCAATATTCTATTATCTTTTACTCCATTATCAAAATGGATTCCTATGGATCCAATGAACAAAGTAAAAAGTAGTAATATAAGAAGAGGAAATAGCATAGTATTTCCCGTTTCATGAGGATAGACAAAAGTATTTTTAGCCCCAAAGGGAGTACTAAAGGATCCTATCTTATTTCTTGTATTAGCAGGAATTTTTTGGTATATTTTGGAAAAAAAAGAAACTCCACTCTTCATTGTTGATAAAACAAAATCCCTATTGACTCCTTTGGATATACTTTTTCCCCATAAGGATATTGAATACAACGAACCTTCTTAGTACTACTGTAATTTTTGAAAATGAACACGCAAATACCCATCAAAGTAAGTAAATATATCCGAAACATATAAAATGCAGTTAATCCTGCAGTAAAAGAGGCTATATTCCAAAAAAGGGTGAATACAACCAACTATTACTAAGGATTTCATCTTGGACCAGAAGCAAGCAAGAGGTGGAATACCACAAAGAGAAAGTGTACCACATAAAAAAGTAGTTCTTGTAATTGGAACGTATTTTCTTAAACCACCCATAAGAACCATATTCTGACTTTTATCTGGTGAATATCCAACAAGAGGTTCCATTGAATGAATAACGGATCCGGATCCTAAGAACAATAAAGCTTTCGAATAAGCATGAGTGATCAAATGGAATAAAGCAGCTTGATAAGAACCTATACCTAGAGCTAACATCATATAACCCAATTGAGACATTGTAGAATAGGCTAAGCTTCTTTTAATATCTCTCTGAGCAAGAGCTAAAGTGGCTCCTAAGAAGAGTGTTATTGTACCTATTAAAGAAATGAAACTCATTATCCAGGGTAGGGATATGAAAAGAGGAAGAAGTCTAGCTAGAAGAAAAATCCCCGCAGCAACCATAGTTGCTGCGTGTATAAGAGCCGAAATAGGAGTGGGTCCTTCCATAGCATCAGGTAACCATACGTGAAGATGGAAATTGTGCAGATTTTGCAACTGCACCAAGGAATAATAAAAAAGCACACAAAGTAGTAAGTAAGGAATTAATCCCATTATTAGGAATCCAGTTATTAGCTATTTTGAACAAATCCCGAAACTCCAAACTACCCGTTATCCAAAAAAAACCTAAAATTCCTAATAACAGACCAAAATCCCCTACACGATTAGTTACAAAAGCTTTTTGACAAGCACTCGCTGCAATTGGCCGCGTAAACCAAAAGCCTATCAATAAATAGGAACACATTCCGACAAGTTCCCAAAAAAAATAAATTTGTATCAAATTGGAACTAGTAACCAATCCTAACATGGAAGTATTAAAAAAACTTATATAAACAAAAAATCTCAAATATCCTTCATCGTGAGACATATAATCGTCACTATAAATAAGAACTAAGATTCCTACAGTAGTAATTAGTATTAACATAATAGACGTAAGGGGGTCGACCAAGTATCCAAATTCTAAGGAAAAATCATTATTGATGGTCCAAGACCATAGATATTGATAGATAGAACTTCCATTTATTTGTTGAATAGACAGGTGAAGTGAGAATACCATAGCTATACTTAAGAGTAAAATACTAGGAAAGCCCATATCCGACGAAGATTTTTTGTTGCTGTAGGAATAAGAAAAGTCCAAATCCCATTGACATAATAACTGGAAGTGGGAGAAGAGGAATTACCCAGGCATATTGATATGTATGTTCCATAAGAAAAGAAATAGCAATTTTTAGTTTAAATTTATAGTTCAATTTTTCTATAAAATAAAATTGTTTCCGATTCACCAAACCTATTCTTATCTCTTTCTAAAGGAATTAAAAAAACAAAATAAGAAAAATAAAAAATACTGGAATTATGAATTTTTCTAATTTCTCTCATTAAAATATTCCAAAATTTAGAATGGGTTTAGTTACTTAAATTCAAAAAGTGAATCAAAGAATTTCGGTATCTAGTTATTAGTAAAAAAAAATATTTATTAAAATACAAAAAAAGATTGAATAATTTTACTTTCTAATCATTTTTGTATTTCTTTTTGTTAAAATAAAAGAGCTCTCTTGTTTCGTAATTGATTGATTGAATTCCAAAGAAAACCTATATTTATAGGAAATTCTCGAATATTGCTTATTTCATATAAAAGGAAATCCTAATGACTAGAATTCTCTAAGTTTTAGAATGTCTTGTTTAAGAGACTAAGTATTTTTTTTTATTGGAATTCAATTATGGAATAGCCTTCTGAACTTAATTAACTATTTGAATTGAATTTTACCTTCTTTTTATCTCCCCCTCTTATATGAGGGCTTATCCCCCATACCATATATTTATATATGGAGTATATTTGATATAGAAATTGATTTAAATAGAAAATCTTAAAAAACTCTTGTCTTATCCACATTAGACAAAATGAACTAAAGAAGAATTTAGAATTTAAGTATCTTTCAGTATCTTTCAGTATCTAAGTATAAATACTAAGAAAAAACAGAAAGAAGGATTGATTTGTGGCAATAGATGTCTTTCACATACAACTAGAAAAAAGTAATTCCCTTTTTGAATGGCAGTTCCAAAAAAACGTACTTCGATGTCAAAAAAGCGTATTCGTAAAAATCTTTGGAAAAAAGACTTATTTTTTCCATAGTACAATCTTATTCTTTAGCAAAATCAAGATCATTTTTCTAGGGGCAACGAGCATCCAAAACCAAAAGGTTTTTCTGGGCAACAAGCAAACAAATAATAAGATTTGAAATAATCTGAATTGAACTATCCAAAAGAAATTCCAATTATTTAATATGAATGAATAATTCGGATTAATTAATAAATGTACTTTTATGTGTCGAATTCCTCGGTACAATATTCTTAGAACGAATCCCTCCATTATCATTATATAGAACAAAAGTTTTTGGTATATTGTGTCCTCAGTATTCTTTTCCTATCAAAGAACTTTTTTTTATAATAGAATTCTCATAAAAACGAGGATTCTATTATAAAAAGTAGACTATTCTTGCAATAGGACTTACAACCTCCACCTAATCTTATCCAAAATTCCCATATAAATGGGTTTAGGACTGGTACATCATATTAATAAGAGTGTAAAGGCTTTCATTCTATCAATTTTTCTAAAATACAAAATGCATTTCATTGTAGTTAATGATGAACTTCTAATGATGAACTTCTAATGTTCCTAAATTCTATGGCTTCTCCCAGTCTCGACGATTCACGATAAAATAACTATTATTCTTTTAAGTTAACTATTATTTTAAATTAGCCGCCATGGTGAAATTGGTAGACACGCTGCTCTTAGGAAGCAGTGCTCAAGCATCTCGGTTCGAATCCGAGTGGCGGCATTCTCGAAAAAGAATACAATAAATTAGAAAATGGATTCAATTCGAAATTTCCAATTTTGTAATGGGACCTTATCGTTATGCTATTTGCAACTTTAGAACATATACTAACTCATATCTCTTTCTCAACCATTTCAATTGTGATTACGATTCATTTGATAACCTTATTAGTTCGTGAACTTAGGGGATTACGTGATTCGTCAGAAAAAGGAATGATAGCTACTTTTTTCTCTATAACAGGATTTTTAGTCTCTCGTTGGGTTTCTTCGGGACATTTTCCATTAAGTAATTTATATGAGTCATTGATCTTCCTTTCATGGACTCTGTATATTCTTCATACTATTCCTAAGATACAGAACTCGAAAAATGATTTAAGCACAATAACTACGCCAAGTACTATTTTAACGCAAGGCTTTGCCACGTCGGGTCTTTTAACTGAAATGCATCAATCCACAATACTAGTACCTGCTCTACAATCTCAGTGGTTAATGATGCATGTCAGTATGATGTTACTAAGCTATGCAACTCTTTTGTGTGGATCCTTATTATCCGCCGCTCTTCTAATCATTAGATTTCGAAAGAATTTCGATTTCTTTTCACTAAAGAAAAATGTTTTTCTTAAAACATTTTTCTTTAGTGAGATTGAATATTTATATGCAAAAAGAAGTGCTTTAAAAAACACCTCTTTTCCCGTATTTCCAAATTATTACAAATATCAATTAACTGAGCGTTTGGATTCTTGGAGTTATCGTGTCATTAGTCTAGGGTTTACTCTTTTAACCGTGGGTATTCTTTGTGGAGCAGTATGGGCTAATGAGGCATGGGGATCCTATTGGAATTGGGATCCTAAGGAAACTTGGGCATTTATTACCTGGACCATATTTGCAATATATTTACATAGTAGAAAAAATCCAAATTGGAAGGGTACGAATTCCGCACTTGTAGCTTCGATAGGATTTCTTATAATTTGGATCTGCTATTTTGGTATCAATCTGTTAGGAATAGGTTTACATAGTTACGGTTCATTTACATTACCATCTAAATAATTACATAACATAAAACCTTCGGTTTTTTTCCTTTTTAGTTTGATTTGAGAACCCTTTGAAAAGACGTTCAAGGGGTTCTCAAAAATTCGAGATAGATCTAATTAGACTTTTTTACTTTTTTCTGAATTTTTTATTTTTCCACTCTGGAATATAGAGCGGACTGGTTAAAAAAAGAAATCCTATTT
>NW_023366977.1:0-64906 GCF_902167145.1 Zea mays | reverse complement strand
TTCTTGTTTTTCTGGTGGAGACCATTTCTTGGTCAAAAAATCGTAGGTGTTAGCCTTCGGTATTATTGAAAATGGTCGTTCATGGCTATTTCATAAAAAATGGGGGTTGTGTGGCCATTGATCATCGACCAGACGCTCATACACCTCACCCCACATATGTTTCCTTGCCATAGATCACATTCTTGGATTTCTGGTGGAGACCATTCTTGGTCAAAAATCCGTAGGTGTTAGCCTTCGGTATTATTGAAAATGGTCGTTCATGGCTATTTTCGACAAAAATGGGGGTTGTGTGGCCATTGATCTTCGACCAAAGGCTCATACACCTCACCCCACATATGTTTCCTTGCCATAGATCACATTCTGGATTTCTGGTGGAGACCATTTCTTGGTCAAAAATCCGTAGGTGTTAGCCTTCAGTGTCATTGAAAATGGTCGTTCATGGCTATTTTCGACAAAAATTAGGGTTGTGTGGCCATTGATCGTCGACCTGAGGCTCATACACCTCACCCCACATATGTTTCCTTGCCATAGATCACATTCTTGGATTTCTGGTGGAGACCATTTCTTGGTCAAAAATCCGTAGGTGTTAGCCTTCGGTATTTTTGAAAAGGGTCGTTCATGGCTATTTTCGACAAAAATGGGGGTTGTGTGGCATTGATCATCGACCAGATGCTCATACACCTCACCCACATATGTTTCCTTGCCATAGATCACATTATTGGATTTCTGGTGGAGACCATTTCTTGGTCTAAAATTCGTAGGTCCTAGACTCTAGTATTATTGAAAATGGTCATTCATGGCTATTTTCGGCAAAAATGGGGGTTGTGTGGCCATTGATCGTCGACCAGAGGCTCATACACCTCACCCCACATACTTCGGTATTATTGAAAATGGTCGTTCATGGCTATTTTCGGCAAAATGGGGGTTCTGTGGCCATTGATCATCGACCAGAGGCTCGTACACCTCACCCCACATATGTTTCCTTTCCATAGATCACATTCTTGGATTTCTGGTGGAGACCATTTCTTGGTTAAAAACTCGTACGTGTTAGCCTTCGGTATTATTGAAAATGGTCATTCATGGCTATTTTCGGCAAAATGGGGGTTGTGTGGCCATTGATCATCGACCAGCACGCTCATACACCTCACCCCACATATGTTTCCTTGCCATAGATCACATTCTTGGATTTCTGGTGGAGACCATTTCTTGGTCTAAAATCCGTAGGTGTTAGCCTCTAGTATTATTGAAAATGGTCGCTCATGGCTATTTTCAAGGTCGCTCATGGCTATTTTCATAAAAAATGGGGGTTGTGTGGCCATTTATCATCGACTAGAGGCTCATAAAACCTCACCCCACATATGTTTCCTTGCCATAGATCACATTCTTGGATTTCTGGTGGAGACCATTTCTTGGTCAAAAACTCGTACGTGTTAGCCTTTGGTATTATTGAAAATGGTCGTTCATGGCTATTTTCGGCAAAATGGGGGTTCTGTGGCCATTGATCATCGACCAGAGGCTCGTACACCTCACCCCACATATGTTTCCTTGCCATAGATCACATTCTTGGATTTCTAGTGGAGACCATTTCTTGGTCAAAAATCCGTAGGTGTTAGCCTCTAGTATTATTGAAAATGGTCGCTCATGGCTATTTTCAAGGTCGCTCATGGCTATTTTCATAAAAAATGGGGGTTGTGTGGCCATTTATCATCGACTAGAGGCTCATAAACCTCACCCCACATATGTTTCCCTTGCCATAGATTACATTCTTGGATTTCTGGTGGAAACCATTTCTTGGTCAAAATCCGTACGTGTTAGCCTTCGGTATTATTGAAAATGGTCGCTCATGGCTATTTTCAAGGTCGCTCATGGCTATTTTCATAAAAAATGGGGGTTGTGTGGCCATTTATCATCGACTAGAGGCTCATAAACCTCACCCCACATATGTTTCCTTGCCATAGATCACATTCTTGGATTTCTGGTGGAGACCATTTCTTGGTAAAAAAACTCGTACGTGTTAGCCTTCGGTATTATTAAAAATGGTCGTTCATGGCTATTTTCGGCAAAATGGGGGTTGTGTGGCCATTGATCATCGACCAGAGGCTCGTACACCTCACCCCACATATGTTTCCTTGCCATAGATCACATTCTTGGATTTCTGGTGGAGACCATTTCTTGGTCAAAAATCCGTAGGTGTTAGCCTTCGGTATTATTGAAAATGGTCATTCATGCCATTTCTTGGTTAAAAACTCGTACGTGTTAGCCTTCGGTATTATTGAAAATGGTCGTTGATCACTATTTTCGACAAAAATGGGGGTTGTGTGGCCATTTATCATTGACTAGAGGCTCGTACACTTCACCCCACATACGTTTTCTTGCTATAGATCACATTCTTAGATTTCTGGTGGAGACCATTTCTTGGTCAAAAATCCGTAGGTGTTAGCCTTCGGTATTATTGAAAATGGTCGTTCATAGCTATTTTCGACAAAAATGGGGGTTGTGTGGCCATTGATCATCGACCAAAGGCTCATACACCTCACCCCACATATGTTTCCTTGCCATAGACCACATTCTTGGATTTCTGGTGGAGACCATTTGTTGGTCAAAAATCCGTAGGTGTTAGCCTTCAGTATTATTGAAATGGTCGTACATGGCTATTTGCATCAAAAATGGGTTTGTGTGGCCATTTATCATCAACCAGAGGCTCGTACACCTCACCCCACATATGTTTCCTTGCCATAGATCACATTCTTGGATTTCTAGTGGAGAGCATTTCTTGGTCAAAAAATTCGTACGTGTTAGCCTTCAGTATTATTGAAAATGGTCGTGGTCGTTCATGGCTATTTTCGACAAAATGGGGGTTGTGTGGCCATTGATCATCGACCAGAGGCTCATACACCTCACCCACATATGTTTCCTTGTCGTAGATCACATTCTTGGATTTCTGGTGGAGACCATTTCTTGGTCAAAAATCCGTATGTGTTAGCCTACGGTATTATTGAAAATTTTCGTTCATGGCTATTTTCTACAAAATAGAGGTTCTGTGGCCATTGATCATCGACCAGAGGCTCATACACCTCACCCACATATGTTTTCTTGCCGCAGAACACATTCTTGGATTTCTGGTGGAGACCATTTCTTGGGCAAAAATCCGAATGTGTTAGCCTTCGGTATTATTGAAAATGGTTATTCATGGCTATTTTCGACAAAAATGGGGGTTGTGTGGCCATTTATCTTCAACCAGAGGCTCATACACCTCACTACACATATGTTTTCTTGCCATAGATCACAATCTTGGATTTATGGTGGAGACCATTTCTTGGTCAAAAAATCCGTAGGTGTTAGCCGTCAGTGTCATTGAAAATGGTCATTCATGGCTATTTTCGGCAAAATGGGGGTTGTGTGGCCATTGATCGTCGACCAGAGGCTCATACACCTCACCCCACATATGTTTCCTTGTCGTAGATCACATTCTTGGATTTCTGGTGGAGACCATTTCTTGGTCAAAAATCCGTAGGTGTTAGCCTTCGATATTATTGAAAATGGTCGTTCATGGCTATTTTCGACAAAAATGGGGGTTGTGTGGCCATTGATCATCGACCAGAGGCTCATACACCTCACCCCACATATGTTTCCTTGCCATAGATCACATTCTTGGATTTCTGGTGGAGACCATTTCTTGGTCAAAAATCCGTAGGTGTTAGCCTTCGGTATTATTGAAGATGGTCGTTCATGGCTATTTTCAACAAAAATGGGGGTTGTGTGGCCATTGATCATCGACCAGAGGCTCATACACCTCACCCCACATATGTTTCCTTGCCATAGGTCACATTCTTGTTTTTCTGGTGGAGACCATTTCTTGGTGAAAAAATCGTGGGTGTTAGCCTTCGGTATTAGTGAAAATGGTCGTTCATGGCTATTTTCATAAAAATGGGGGTTTTGTGGCCATTGATCATCGACCAGACGCTCATACACCTCACCCCACATATGTTTCCTTGCCATAGATCACATTCTTGGATTTCTGGTGGAGACCATTTCTTGGTCAAAAATCCGTAGGTCTTAGCCTCTAGTATTATTGAAATGGTCGCTCTTGGCTATTTTCATAAAAAATGGGGGTTGTGTGGCCATTGATCATCGACCAAGCCATGAACGACCATTTTCAAAAAATACCAAAGGCTAACACAGTACGGATTTTGACCAAGAAATGGGTCTCCACCAGAAATCCAAGAATGTGATCTATGCAAGGAAACATATGTGGGGTGAGGTTTATGAGCCTCTAGTCGATGATAAATGGCCACACAACCCCCATTTTTTATGAAAATAGACATGAGCGACCTTGAAAATAACCATGAGCCGACCATTTTCAATAATACTAGAAAAATCCGTAGGTCTTAGCCTCTAGTATTATTGAAAAATGGTCGCTCATGGCTATTTTCATAAAAAATGGGGGTTGTATGGCCATTGATCATCGACTAGAGGCTCATACACCTCACCCCACATATGTTTCCTTGCCATAGATCACATTCTTGGAATTTCTGGTGGAGACCATTTCTTGGTCTAAAATCCGTAGGTGTTAGCCTCTAGTATTATTGAAAATGGTCGCTCATGGCTATTTTCATAAAAAATGGGGGTTGTGTGGCCATTGATCATCGACCAGAGGCTCGTACACCTCACCCCACATATGTTTCCTTGCCATAGATTACATTCTTGGATTTCTGGTGGAAACCATTTCTTGGTTAAAAAACTCGTACGTGTTAGCCTTCGGTATTATTGAAAATGGTCATTCATGGCTATTTTCGGCAAAATGGGGGTTGTGTGGCCATTGATCATCGACCAGAGGCTCATACACCTCACCCCACATATGTTTTCCTTGCCATAGATCACATTCTTGGATTTCTGGTGGAGACCATTGATCTTCGACTAGAGGCTCGTACACCTCACCCCACATATGTTTCCTTGCCATAGATCACATTCTTGGATTTCTGGTGGAGACCATTTCTTGGTCAAAAATCCGTAGGTGTTAGCCTTCAGTGTCATTGAAAATGGTCGTTCATGGCTATTTTCGACAAAAATTAGGGTTGTGTGGCCATTGATCGTCGACCAGAGGCTCATACACCTCACCCCACATATGTTTCCTTGCCATAGATCACAATTCTTGGATTTCTGGTGGAGACCATTTGTTGGTCAAAAATCCGTAGGTGTTAGCTTTCGATATTATTGAAAATGGTCGTTCATGGCTATTTTCATCAAAATGGGGGTTGTGTGGCCATTTATCATCGACCAGAGGCTCGTACACCTCACCCCACATATGTTTCCTTGCCATAGATTACATTCTTGGATTTCTGGTGGAAAACCATTTCTTGGTTAAAAACTCGTACGTGTTAGCCTTCGGTATTATTGAAAATGGTCGTTCATGGCTATTTTCGGCAAAATGGGGGTTGTGTGGCCATAGATCATCGACCAGAGGCTCATACACCTCACCCCACATATGTTTCCTTGCCATAGATCACATTCTTGGATTTCTGGTGGAGACCATTGATCTTCGACCAGAGGCTCATACACCTCACTACACATATGTTTCCTTGCCATAGATCACATTTTTGGATTTCTGGTGGAGACCATTTCTTGGGCAAAAATCCGAATGTGTTAGCCTTCGGTATTTTTGAAAATGGTAATTCATGGCTATTTTCGACAAAAATGGGGGTTGTGTGGCCATTGATCATCGACTAGAGGCTCATACACCTCACCACATATGTTCCTTGCCATAGATCACATTCTTGGATTTCTGGTGGAAACCATTTCTTGGTTAAAAACTCGTACGTGTTAGCCTTTGGTATTATTGAAAATGGTCGTTCATGGCAATTTTCGGCAAAATGGGGGTTGTGTGGCCATTGATCATCGACCAGAGGCTCGTACACCTCACCCCACATAAGTTTCCTAGCCATAGATCACATTCTTGGATTTCTGGTGGAGACCATTTCTTGGTCTAAAATCCGTAGGTGTTAGCCTCTAGTATTATTGAAAATGGTCGCTCATGGCTATTTTCAAGGTCGCTCATGGCTATTTTCATAAAAAATGGGGGTTGTGTGGCCATTTATCATCGACTAGAGGCTCATAAACCTCACCCCACATATGTTTCCTTGCCATAGATCACATTCTTGGATTTCTGGTGGAGACCATTTCTTGGTCTAAAATCCGTAGGAGTTAGCCTCTAGTATTATTGAAAATGGTCGCTCATGGCTATTTTCATAAAAAATGGGGGTTGTGTGGCCATTGATCATCGACCAGAGGCTCGTACACCTCACCCCACATATGTTTCCTTGCCATAGATCACATTCTTGGATTTCTGGTGGAGACCATTGATCTTCGACCAGAGGCTCATACACCTCACTACACATATGTTTCCTTGCCATAGATCACATTCTTGGATTTATGGTGGAGACCATTTCTTGGTCAAAAATTAGTAGGTGTTAGCCTTCGGTATTATTGAAAATGGTCGTTCATGGCTATTTTCGGCAAAATGGGGGTTGTGTGGCCATTGATCATCGACCAGAGGCTCGTACACCTCACCCCACATATGTTTCCTTGCCATAGATCACATTCTTGGATTTCTGGTGGAGACCATTTCTTGGTCAAAAAATCCGTAGGTGTTAGCCTTCGGTATTATTGAAATGGTCATTCATGGCTATTTTCGACAAAAATGGGGGTTGTGTGGCCATTGATTATCGACCAGACGCTCATACACCTCACCCCACATATGTTACCTTGCCATAGATCACTGTTTCCTTGCCATAGATTACATTCTTGGATTTCTGGTGGAGACCATTTCTTGGTTAAAAACTCGTACGTGTTAGCCTTCGGTATTATTGAAAATGGTCGTTCATGGCTATTTTCGGCAAAATGGGGGTTGTGTGGCCATTGATCATCGACCAGAGGCTCGTACACCTCACCCCACATATGTTTCCTTGCCATAGATCACATTCTTGGATTTCTGGTGGAGACCATTTCTTGGTCAAAATCCGTAGTTGTTAGCCTTCGGTATTATTGAAAATGGTCATTCATGGATATTTTCGACAAAAATGGGGGTTGTGTGGCCATTGATCATCGACCAGAGGCTCGTAAACCTCACCCCACATATGTTTTCTTGCCATAGATCACATTCTTTGATTTCTGGTTGAGACCATTTCTTGGTCAAAAATCGGAATGTGTTAGCCTTCGGTACTATTGAAAATGGTCGTTCATTGCTATTTTCGACAAAAATGGGGGTTGTGTGGCCATTGATATTCGACCAGAGGCTCATACACCTCACTGCACATATGTTTACTTGCCATAGATCACATTCTTGGATTTATGGTGCAGACCATTTCTTGGTCAAAAATCCGTAGGTGTTAGCCTTCGGTATTATTGAAAATGGTCGTTCATGGGCTATTTTTGACAAAAATGGGGGTTGTGTGGCCATTGATCATCGACCAGAGGCTCGTACACCTCACCTCACATATGTTTCCTTGCCATAGATCACATTATCGAATTTCTGGTGGAGACCATTTCTTGGTCGAAAATCCATACGTGTTAGCCTTCGGTATTATTGAAAATGGTCGTTCATGGCTATTTTCGACAAAAAATAGGGTTGTGTGGCCATTGATCGTCGACCAGAGGCTCATACACCTCACCCCACATATGTTTCCTTGCCATAGATCACACCATAGATTACATTCTTGGATTTCTGGTGGAAACCATTTCTTGGTTAAAAACTCGTACGTGTTAGCCTTCGGTATTATTGAAAATGGTCATTCATGGCTATTTTCGGCAAAATGGGGGTTGTGTGGCCATTGATCATCGACCAGAGGCTCGTACACCTCACCCCACATATGTTTCCTTGCCATAGATCACATTCTTGGATTTCTGGTGGAGACCATTTCTTGGTTTAAAAATCCGTACGTGTTAGCCTTTGGTATTTTTGAAAATGGTCATTCATGGCTATTTTCGACAAAAATGGGGGTTGTGTGGCCATTGATCATCGACTAGAGGCTCATACACCTCACCCCACATATGTTTCCTTGCCATAGATCACATTCTTGGATTTCTGGTGGAGACCATTTCTTGGTCAAAATCCGTAGGTGTTAGGCTTCGGTATTATTGAAAATGGTCGTTCATGGCTATTTTCGACAAAAATGGGGGTTCTGTGGCCATTGATCGTCGACCAGAGGCTCATACACCTCACCCCACATATGTTTCCTTGTCATAGATCACATTCTTGGATTTCTGGTGGAGACCATTTCTTGGGCAAAAATCCGAATGTGTTAGCCTTTGGTATTTTTGAAAATGGTCATTCATGGCTATTTTCGACAAAAATGGGGGTTGTCTGGCCATTGATCTTCGACCAGAGGCTCATACACCTCACTACACATATGTTTCCTTGCCATAGATCACATTCTTGGATTTATGGTGGAGACCATTTCTTGGTCAAAAATCCGTAGGTGTTAGCCTTCAGTGTCATTGAAAATGGTCGTTCATGGCTATTTTCGACAAAAATGGGGGTTGTGTGGCCATTGATCATCGACCAGAGGCTCATACACCTCACCCCACATATGTTTCCTTGCCATAGATAACATTCTTGGATTTTTGGTGGAGACCATTTGTTGGTCAAAAATCCGTAGGTCTTAGCCTCTAATATTATTGAATATGGTCGCTCATGGCTATTTTCGGCAAAATGGGGGTTGTGTGGCCATTGATCATCGACCAGAGGCTCGTACACCTCACCCCACATATGTTTCCTTGCCATAGATCACATTCTTGGATTTCTGGTGGAGACCATTTCTTGGTTAAAAATCCGTACGTGTTAGCCTTTGGTATTTTTGAAAATGGTCATTCATGGATATTTTCGACAAAAATGGGGGTTGTGTGGCCATTGATCATCGACTAGAGGCTCATACACCTCACCCCACATATGTTTCCTTGCCATAGATCACATTCTTGGATTTCTGGTGGAGACCATTTCTTGGTCAAAAATCCGTAGGTGTTAGCCTTCGGTATTATTGAAAATGGTCGTTCATGGCTATTTTCGACAAAAATGGGGGTTGTGTGGCCATTGATCATCGACCAGACGCTCATACACCTCACCCCACATATGTGTCCTTGCCATAGATCACATTCTTGGATTTCTGGTGGAGACCATTTCTTGGTCTAAAATCCGTAGGTGTTAGCCTCTAGTATTATTGAAAATGGTCGCTCATGGCTATTTTCAAGGTCGCTCATGGCTATTTTCATAAAAAATGGGGGTTGTGTGGCCATTTATCATCGACTAGAGGCTCATAAACCTCACCCCACATATGTTTCCTTGCCATAGATTACATTCTTGGATTTTCTGGTGGAAACCATTTCTTGGTTAAAAACTCGTACGTGTTAGCCTTCGGTATTATTGAAAATGGTCATTCATGGCTATTTTCGGCAAAATGGGGGTTGTGTGGCCATTGATCGTCGACCAGAGGCTCATACACCTCACCCCACATATGCTTCCTTGTCGTAGATCACATTCTTGGATTTCTGGTGGAGGCCATTTCTTGGTCAAAAATTCGTAGGTGTTAGCCTTCGATATTATTGAAAATGGTCGTTCATGGCTATTTTCGACAAAAATGGGGGTTGTGTGGCCATTGATCATTGACTACAGGCTCATACACCTCACCCCACATATGTTTCCTTGCCATAGAATCACATTCTTGGATTTCTGGTGGAGACCATTTCTTGGTCAAAAATCCGTAGGTGTTAGCCTTCGGTATTATTGAAAATGGTCGTTCATGGCTATTTTCGACAAAAATGGGGTTGTGTGGCCATTGATCGTCGACCAGAGGCTCATACACCTCACCCCACATATGTTTCCTTGCCATAGATCACATTCTTGGATTTCTGGTGGAGACCATTTCTTGGGCAAAAATCCGAATGTGTTAGCCTTTGGTATTTTTGAAAATGGTCATTCATGGCTATTTTCGACAAAAATGGGGGTTGTGTGGCCATTGATCTTCGACCAGAGGCTCATACACCTCACTACACATATGTTTCCTTGCCATAGATCACATTCTTGGATTTATGGTGGAGACCATTTCTTGGTCAAAAATCCGTAGGTGTTAGCCTTCAGTGTCATTGAAAATGGTCGTTCATGGCTATTTTCGACAAAAATGGGGGTTGTGTGGCCATTGATCATCGACCAGAGGCTCATACACCTCACCCCACATATGTTTCCTTGCCATAGATCACATTCTTGGATTTCTGGTGGAGACCATTTCTTGGTCAAAAATCCGTAGGTCTTAGCCTCTAATATTATTGAAAATGGTCGCTCATGGCTATTTTCGGCAAAATGGGGGTTGTGTGGCCATTGATCATCGACCAGAGGCTCGTACACCTCACCCCACATATGTTTCCTTGCCATAGATCACATTCTTGGATTTCTGGTGGAGACCATTTCTTGGTTAAAAATCCGTACGTGTTAGCCTTTGGTATTTTTGAAAATGGTCATTCATGGCTATTTTCGACAAAAATGGGGGTTGTGTGGCCATTGATCATCGACTAGAGGCTCATACACCTCACCCCACATATGTTTCCTTGCCATAGATCACATTCTTGGATTTCTGGTGGAGACCATTCCTTGGTCAAAAATCCGTAGGTGTTAGCCTTCGGTATTATTGAAAATGGTCGTTCATTGCTATTTTCGACAAAAATGGGGGTTGTGTGGCCATTGATCATCGACCAGACGCTCATACAGCTCACCCCACATATGTTTCCTTGCCATAGATCACATTCTTGGATTTCTGGTGGAGACCATTTCTTGGTCTAAAATCCGTAGGTGTTAGCCTCTAGTATTATTGAAAATGGTCGCTCATGGCTATTTTCAAGGTCGCTCATGGCTATTTTCATAAAAAATGGGGGTTGTGTGGCCATTTATCATCGACTAGAGGCTCATAAACCTCACCCCACATATGTTTCCTTGCCATAGATTACATTCTTGGATTTCTGGTGGAAACCATTTCTTGGTTAAAAACTCGTACGTGTTAGCCTTCGGTATTATTGAAAATGGTCATTCATGGCTATTTTCGGCAAAATGGGGGTTGTGTGGCCATTGATCGTCGACCAGAGGCTCATACACCTCATCCCACATATGTTTCCTTGTCGTAGATCACATTCTTGGATTTCTGGTGGAGACCATTTCTTGGTCAAAAATCCGTAGGTGTTAGCCTTCGATATTATTGAAAATGGTCGTTCATGGCTATTTTCGACAAAAATGGGGGTTGTGTGGCCATTGATCATCGACCAGAGGCTCATACACCTCACCCCACATATGTTTCCTTGCCATAGATCACATTCTTAGATTTCTGGTGGAGACCATTTCTTGGTTAAAAACTCGAACGTGTTAGCCTTCGGTATTATTGAAAATGGTCGTTCATGGCTATTTTCGGCAAAATGGGGGTTGTGTGGCCATTTATCATCGACCAGAGGCTCATACACCTCACCCCACATATGTTTCCTTGCCATAGATCACATTCTTGGATTTCTGGTGGAGACCATTTCTTGGTCTAAAATCCGTAGGTGTTAGCCTCTAGTATTATTGAAAATGGTCGCTCATGGCTATTTTCAAGGTCGTTCATGGCTATTTTTGACAAAAATGCGGGTTGTGTGGCCATTGATCATCGACCAGACGCTCATACACCTCACCCCACATATGTTTCCTTGCCATAGATCACACTCTTGGATTTCTGGTGGAGACCATTTCTTGGTCAAAAATCCGTAGGTGTTAGCCTTCGGTATTATTGAAAATGGTCGTTCATGGCTATTTTCGACAAAAATGGGGGTTGTGTGGCCATTGATCATCGACGAGAGGCTCATACACCTCACCCCACATATGTTTCCTTGCCATAGATCACATTCTTGGATTTCTGGTGGAGACCATTTCTTGGTCTAAAATCCGTAGGTGTTAGCCTCTAGTATTATTGAAAATGGTCGCTCATGGCTATTTTCAAGGTCGCTCATGGCTATTTTCATAAAAAATGGGGGTTCTGTGGCCATTGATCGTCGACCAGAGGCTCGTACACCTCACCCCACATATGTTTCCTTGCCATAGATCACATTCTTAGATTTCTGGTGGAGACCATTTCTTGGTTAAAAACTCGTACGTGTTAGCCTTTGGTATTATTGAAAATGGTCATTCATGGCTATTTTCGGCAAAATGGGGGTTGTGTGGCCATTGATCATCGACCAGACGCTCATACACCTCACCCCACATATGTTTCCTTGCCATAGATCACATTCTTGGATTTCTGGTGGAGACCATTTCTTGGTCAAAAATCCGTAGGTGTTAGCCTTCGGTATTATTGTAAATGGTCATTCATGGCTATTTTCGACAAAAATGGGGGTTGTGTGGCCATTGATCATCGACCAGAGGCTCATACACCTCACCCCACATATGTTTCCTTGCCATAGATCACATTCTTGGATTTCTGGTGGAGACCATTTCTTGGTCAAAAATCCGTAGGTCTTAGCCTCTAGTATTATTGAAAATGGTCGCTCATGGCTATTTTCGACAAAAATGGGGGTTGTGTGGCCATTGATCTTCGACCAGAGGCTCATACACCTCACTACACATATGTTTCCTTGCCATAGATCACATTCTTGGATTTATGGTGGAGACCATTTCTTGGTCAAAAATCCGTAGGTGTTAGCCTTCAGTGTCATTGAAAATGGTCGTTCATGGCTATTTTTGAGAAAAATTAGGGTTGTGTGGCCATTGATCGTCGACCAGAGGCTCATACACCTCACCCCACATATGTTTCCTTGCCATAGATCACATTCTTGGATTTCTGGTGGAGACCATTTCTTGGTCAAAAATCCGTAGGTGTTAGCCTTCAGTATTATTGAAAATGGTCGTTCATGACTATTTTCGACAAAAATGGGGGTTGTGTGGCCATTGATCATCGACCAGACGCTCATACACCTCACCCCACATATGTTTCCTTGCCATAGATCACATTCTTGGATTTCTGGTGGAGACCATTTCTTGGTTAAAAACTCGTACGTGTTAGCCTTCGGTATTATAGAAAATGGTCATTCATGGCTATTTTCGGCAAAATGGGGGTTGTGTGGCCATTGATCATCGACCAGAGGCTCGTACACCTCACCCCACATATGTTTCCTTGCCATAGATCACATTCTTGGATTTCTGGTGGAGACCATTTCTTGGTTAAAAATCCATACGTGTTAGCCTTTGGTATTTTTGAAAATGGTCATTCATGGCTATTTTCGACAAAAATGGGGGTTGTGTGGCCATTGATCATCGACTAGAGGCTCATACACCTCACCCCACAAATGTTTCCTTGCCATAGATCACATTCTTGGATTTCTGGTGGAGACCATTTCTTGGTCAAAAATGCGTAGGTGTTAGCCTTCGGTATTATTGAAAATGGTCGTTCATGGCTATTTTCGACAAAAATGGGGGTTGTGTGGCCATTGATCATCGACCAGACGCTCATACACCTCACCCCACATATGTTTCCTTGCCATAGGTCACATTCTTGGATTTCTGGTGGAGACCATTTCTTGGTCTAAAATCCGTAGGTGTTAGCCTCTAGTATTATTGAAAATGTTCGCTCATGGCTATTTTCAAGGTCGCTCATGGCTATTTTCATAAAAAATGGGGGTTGTGTGGCCATTTATCATCGACTAGAGGCTCATACACCTCACCCCACATATGTTTCCTTGCCATAGATCACATTCTTGGATTTCTGGTGGAGACCATTTCTTGGTTAAAAACTCGTACGTGTTAGCCTTTGGTATTATTGAAAATGGTCATTCATGGCTATTTTCGGCAAAATGGGGGTTGTGTGGCCATTGATCATCGACCAGACGCTCATACACCTCACCCCACATATGTTTCCTTGCCATAGATCACATTCTTGGATTTCTGGTGGAGACCATTTCTTGGTCAAAAATCCGTAGGTGTTAGCCTTCCGTATTATTGTAAATGGTCATTCATGGCTATTTTCGACAAAAATGGGGGTTGTGTGGCCATTGATCATCGACCAGAGGCTCATACACCTCACCCCACATATGTTTCCTTGCCATAGATCACATTCTTGGATTTCTGGTGGAGACCATTTCTTGGTCAAAAATCCGTAGGTGTTAGCCTTCGGTATTATTGAAAATGGTCGTTCATAGCTATTTTCGACAAAAATGGGGGTTGTGTGGCCATTGATCATCGACCAGACGCTCATACACCTCACCCCACATATGTTTCCTTGCCATAGATCACATTCTTGGATTTCTGGTGGAGACCATTTCTTGGTTAAAAACTCGTACGTGTTAGCCTTTGGTATTTTTGAAAATGGTCATTCAAGGCTATTTTCGACAAAAATGGGGGTTGTGTGGTCATTGATCTTCGACCAGAGGCTCATACACCTCACTACACATATGTTTCCTTGCCATAGATCACATTCTTGGATTTATGGTGGAGACCATTTCTTGGTCAAAAATCCGTAGGTGTTAGCCTTCAATGTCATTGAAAATGGTCGTTCATGGCTATTTTCGACAAAAATTAGGGTTGTGTGGCCATTGATCATCGACCAGAGGCTCATACACCTCACCACACATATGTTTCCTTGCCATAGATCACATTCTTGGATTTCTGGTGGAGACCATTTCTTGGTCAAAAATCCGTAGGTGTTAGCCTTCGGTATTATTGAAAATGGTCGTTCATGGCTATTTTCGACAAAAATGGGGGTTGTGTGGCCATTGATCATCGACCAGACGCTCATACACCACACCCCACATATGTTTCCTTGCCATAGATCACATTCTTGGATTTCTGGTGGTGACCATTTCTTGGTCTAAAATCCATAGGTGTTAGCCTCTAGTATTATTGAAAATGGTCGCTCATGGCTATTTTCAAGGTCGCTCATGGCTATTTTCATAAAAAATGGGGGTTGTGTGGCCATTTATCATCGACTAGAGGCTCATAAACCTCACCCCACATATGTTTCCTTGCCATAGATTACATTCTTGGATTTCTGGTGGAAACCATTTCTTGGTTAAAAACTCGTACGTGTTAGCCTTCGGTATTATTGAAAATGGTCATTCATGGCTATTTTCGGCAAAATGGGGGTTGTGTGGCCATTGATCATCGACCAGAGGCTCGTACACCTCACCCCACATATGTTTCCTTGCCATAGATCACATTCTTGGATTTCTGGTGGAGACCATTTCTTGGTCAAAAATCAGTAGGTGTTAGCCTTCGGTATTATTGAAAATGGTCGTTCATGGCTATTTTCGACAAAAATGGGGGTTGTGTGGCCATTGATCATCGACTAGAGGCTCATACACCTCACCCCACATATGTTTCCTTGCCATAGATCACATTCTTGGATTTCTGGTGGAGACCATTTCTTGGTCAAAAATCCGTAGGTGTTAGCCTTCGGTATTATTGAAAATGGTCGTTCATGGCTATTTTCGACAAAAATGGGGGTTGTGTGGCCATTGATCATCGACCAGACGCTCATACACCTCACCCCACATATGTTTCCTTGCCATAGATCACATTCTTGGATTTCTGGTGGAGACCATTTCTTGGTCTAAAATCCGTAGGTGTTAGCCTCTAGTATTATTGAAAATGGTCGCTCATGGCTATTTTCAAGGTCGCTCATGGCTATTTTCATAAAAAATGGGGGTTGTGTGGCCATTTATCATCGACTAGAGGCTCATAAACCTCACCCCACATATGTTTCCTTGGCATAGATTACATTCTTGGATTTCTGGTGGAAACCATTTCTTGGTTAAAAACTCGTACGTGTTAGCCTTCGGTATTATTGAAAATGGTCATTCATGGCTATTTTCGGCAAAATGGGGGTTGTGTGGCCATTGATCATCAACCAGAGGCTCATACACCTCACCCCACATATGTTTCCTTCTCATAGATCACATTCTTGGATTTCTGGTGGAGACCATTTCTTGGTCAAAAATCCGTAGGTGTTAGCCTTCGATATTATTGAAAATGGTCGTTCATGGCTATTTTCGACAAAAATGGGGGTTGTGTGGCCATTGATCATCGACCAGAGGCTCATACACCCCACCCCACATATGTTTCCTTGCCATAGATCACATTCTTGGATTTCTGGTGGAGACCATTTCTTGGTTAAAAACTCGTACGTGTTAGCCTTTGGTATTATTGAAAATGGTCATTCATGGCTATTTTCGGCAAAATGGGGGTTGTGTGGCCATTGATCGTCGACCAGAGGCTCATACACCTAACCCCACACATGTTTCCTTGCCATAGATCACATTCTTGGATTTCTGGTGGAGACCATTTCTTGGTCAAAAATCCGTAGGTGTTAGCCTTCAATGTCATTGAAAATGGTCGTTCATGGCTATTTTCGACAAAAATTAGGGTTGTGTGGCCATTGATCGTCGACCAGAGGCTCATACACCTCACCCCACATATGTTTCCTTGCCATAGATCACATTCTTGGATTTCTGGTGGAGACCATTTCTTGGGCAAAAATCCGTAGGTGTTAGCCTTTGGTATTTTTGAAAATGGTCATTCATGGCTATTTTCGACAAAAATGGGGGTTGTGTGGCCATTGATCTTCGACCAGAGGCTCATACACCTCACTACACATATGTTTCCTTGCCATAAATCACATTCTTGGATTTATGGTGGAGACCATTTCTTGGTGAAAAATCCGTAGGTGTTAGCCTTCAGTGTCATTGAAAATGGTCGTTCATGGCTATTTTCGACAAAAATTAGGGTTGTGTGGCAATTGATCGTCGACCAGAGGCTCATACACCTCACCCCACATATGTTTCCTTGCCATAGATCACATTCTTGGATTTCTGGTGGAGACCATTTCTTGGTCAAAAATCCGAAGGTGTTAGCCTTCGGTATTATTGAAAATGGTCGTTCATGGCTATTTTCGACAAAAATGGGGGTTGTGTGGCCATTGATCATCGACCTGACGCTCATACACCTCACCCCACATATGTTTCCTTGCCAAAGATCACATTCTTGGATTTCTGGTGGAGACCATTTCTTGGTCTAAAATCCGTAGGTGTTAGCCTCTAGTATTATTGAAAATGGTCGCTCATGGCTATTTTCAAGGTCGCTCATGGCTATTTTCGACAAAAATGGGGGTTGTGTGGCCATTTATCATCGACTAGAGGCTCATAAACCTCACCCCACATATGTTTCCTTGCCATAGATCACATTCTTGGATTTCTGGTGGAGACCATTTCTTGGTTAAAAACTCGTACGTGTTAGCCTTCGGTATTATTGAAAATGGTCGTTCATGGCTATTTTCGGCAAAATGGGGGTTGTGTGGCCATTGATCATCGACCAGAGGCTCGGACACCTCACCCCACATATGTTTCCTTGCCATAGATCACATTCCTGGATTTCTGGTGGAGACCATTTCTTGGTCAAAAATCCGTACGTGTTAGCCTTTGGTATTTTTGAAAATGGTCATTCATGGCTATTTTCGACAAAAATGGGGGTTGTGTGGCCATTGATCTTCGACCAGAGGCTCATACACCTCACTACACATATGTTTCCTTGCCATAGATCACATTCTTGGATTTATGGTGGAGACCATTTCTTGGTCAAAAATCCGTAGGTGTTAGCCTTCAGTGTCATTGAAAATGGTCGTTCATGGCTATTTTCGACAAAAATTAGGGTTGTGTGGCCATTGATCGTCGACCAGAGGCTCATACACCTCACCCCACATATGTTTCCTTGCCATAGATCACATTCTTGGATTTCTGGTGGAGACCATTTCTTGGTCAAAAATCTGTAGGTCTTAGCCTCTAGTATTATTGAAAATGGTCGCTCATGGCTATTTTCATAAAAAATGGGGGTTGTGTGGCCATTTATCATCGACTAGAGGCTCATAAACCTCACCCCACATATGTTTCCTTGCCATAGATCACATTCTTGGATTTCTGGTGGAGACCATTTCTTGGTTAAAAACTCGTACGTGTTAGCCTTCGGTATTATTGAAAATGGTCGTTCATGGCTATTTTCGGCAAAATGGGGGTTGTGTGGCCATTGATCATTGACCAGAGGCTCGTACACCTCACCCCACATATGTTTCCTTGCCATAGATCACATTCTTGGATTTCTGGTGGAGACCATTTCTTGGTCAAAAATCCGTACGTGTTAGCCTTTGGTATTTTTGAAAATGGTCATTCATGGCTATTTTCGACAAAAATGGGGGTTGTGTGGCCATTTATCATCGACTAGAGGCTCATAAACCTCACCCCACATATGTTTCCTTGCCATAGATCACATTCTTGGATTTCTGGTGGAGACCATTTCTTGGTCTAAAATCCGTAGGTGTTAGCCTCTAGTATTATTGAAAATGGTCGCTCATGGCTATTGTCAAGGTCGCTCATGGCTATTTTCATAAAAAATGGGGGTTGTGTGGCCATTTATCATCGACTAGAGGCTCATAAACCTCACCCCACATATGTTTCCTTGCCATAGATCACATTCTTGGATTTCTGGTGGAGACCATTTCTTGGTCAAAAATCCGTAGGTGTTAGCCTTCGGTATTATTGAAAATGGTCGTTCATGGCTATTTTCGACAAAAATGGGGGTTGTGTGGCCATTGATCATCGACTAGAGGCTCATACACCTCACCCACATATGTTTCCTTGCCATAGATCACATTCTTGGATTTCTGGTGGAGACCATTTCTTGGTCAAAAATCCGTAGGTGTTAGCCTTCGGTATTATTGAAAATGGTCGTTCATGGCTATTTTCGGCAAAATGGGGGTTGTGTGGCCATTGATCGTCGACCAGAGGCTCATACACCTCACCCCACATATGTTTCCTTGTCGTAGATCACATTCTTGGATTTCTAGTGGAGACCATTTCTTGGTTAAAAACTCGTACGTGTTAGCCTTCGGTATTATTGAAAATGGTCATTCATGGCTATTTTCGGCAAAATGGGGGTTGTGTGGCCATTGATCGTCGACCAGAGGCTCATACACCTCACCCCACATATGTTTCCTTGTCGTAGATCACATTCTTGGATTTCTGGTGGAGACCATTTCTTGGTCAAAAATCCGTAGGTCTTAGCCTCTAGTATTATTGAAAATGGTCGCTCATGGCTATTTTCAGCAAAAATGGGGGTTGTGTGGCCATTGATCGTCGACCAGAGGCTCATACACCTCACCCCACATATGTTTCCTTGCCATAGATCACATTCTTGGATTTCTGGTGGAGACCATTTCTTGGTCAAAAATCCGTAGGTCTTAGCCTCTAATAATATTGAAAATCGTCGCTCATGGCTATTTTCGGCAAAATGGGGGTTGTGTGGCCATTGATCATCGACCAGAGGCTCGTACACCTCACCCCACATATGTTTCCTTGCCATAGATCACATTCTTGGATTTCTGGTGGAGACCATTTCTTGGTCAAAAATCCGTAGGTGTTAGCCTTTGGTATTATTGAAAATGGTCATTCATGGCTATTTTCGGCAAAATGGGGGTTGTGTGGCCATTAATCATCGACCAGAGGCTCATACACCTCACCCCACATATGTTTCCTTGCCATAGATCACATTCTTGGATTTCTGGTGGAGACCATTTCTTGGTCAAAAATCCGTAGGTCTTAGCCTCTAGTATTATTGAAAATGGTCGCTCTTAGCCTTCGGTATTATTGAAAATGGTCATTCATGGCTATTTTCGACAAAAATGGGGGTTGTGTGGCCATTGATCATCGACTAGAGGCTCATACACCTCACTACACATATGTTTCCTTGCCATAGATCACATTCTTGGATTTCTGGTGGAGACCATTTCTTGGTCTAAAATCCGTAGGTGTTAGCCTCTAGTATTATTGAAAATGGTCGCTCATGGTTATTTTCAAGGTCGCTCATGGCTATTTTCATAAAAAATGGGGGTTGTGTGGCCATTTATCATCGACTAGAGGCTCATAAACCTCACCCCACATATGTTTCCTTGCCATAGATTACATTCTTGGATTTCTGGTGGAAACCATTTCTTGGTTAAAAACTCGTACGTGCTAGCCTTCGGTATTATTGAAAATGGTCATTCATGGCTATTTTCGGCAAAATGGGGGTTGTGTGGCCATTGATCGTAGACCAGAGGCTCATACACCTCACCCCACATATGTTTCCTTGTCGTAGATCACATTCTTGGATTTCTGGTGGAGACCATTTCTTGGTCAAAAACTCGTACGTGTTAGCCTTCGATATTATTGAAAATGGTCGTTCATGGCTATTTTCGACAAAAATGGGGGTTGTGTGGCCATTGATCATCGACCATAGGCTCATACACCTCACCCCACATATGTTTCCTTGCCATAGATCACATTCTTGGATTTCTGGTGGAGACCATTTCTTGGTCAAAAATCCGTAGGTGTTAGCCTTCGGTATTATTGAAAATGGTCGTTCATGGCTATTTTCGGCAAAATGGGGGTTGTGTGGCCATTGATCATCGACCAGAGGCTCGTACACCTCACCCCACATATGTTTCCTTGCCATAGATCACATTCTTGGATTTCTGGTGGACACCATTTCTTGGTCAAAAATCCGTACGTGTTAGCCTTTGGTATTTTTGAAAATGGTCATTCATGGCTATTTTCGACAAAAATGGGGGTTGTGTGGCCATTGATCATCGACTAGAGGCTCATACACCTCACCCCACATATGTTTCCTTGCCATAGATCACATTCTTGGATTTCTGGTGGAGACCATTTCTTGGTCAAAAATCCATAGGTGTTAGCCTTCGGTATTATTCAAAATGGTCGTTCATGGCTATTTTCGACAAAAATGGGGGTTGTGTGGCCATTGATCATCGACCAGACGCTCATACACCTCACCCCACATATGTTTCCTTGCCATAGATCACATTCTTGGATTTCTGGTGGAGACCATTTCTTGGTCTAAAATCCGTAGGTGTTAGCCTCTAGTATTATTAAAAATGGTCGCTCATGGCTATTTTCAAGGTCGCTCGTGGCTATTTTCATAAAAAATGGGGGTTGTGTGGCCATTTATCATCGACTAGAGGCTCATAAACCTCACCCCACATATGTTTCCTTGCCATAGATTGCATTCTTGGATTTCTGGTGGAAACCATTTCTTGGTTAAAAACTCGTACGTGTTAGCCTTCGGTATTATTGAAAATGGTCATTCATGGCTATTTTCGACAAAAATGGGGGTTGTGTGGCCATTGATCATCGACCAGAGGCTCATAAACCTCACCCCACATATGTTTCCTTGCCATAGATCACATTCTTGGATTTCTGGTGGAAACCATTTCTTGGTCAAAAATCCGTAGGTGTTAGCCTTCGGTATTTTTGAAAATGGTCGTTCATGGCTATTTTCGACAAAAATGGGGGTTATGTGGCCATTGATCATCGACTAGACGCTCATACACCTCACCCCACATATGTTTCCTTGCCATAGATCACATTCTTGGATTTCTGGTGGAGACCATTTCTTGGTCTAAAATCCGTAGGTCTTAGCCTCTAGTATTATTGAAAATGGTCATTCATGGCTATTTTCGGCAAAATGGGGGTTGTGTGGCCATTGATCGTCGACCAGAGGCTCATACACCTCACCCCACATATGTTTCCTTGCCATAGATCACATTCTTGGATTTTTGGTGGAGACCATTTCTTGGTCAAAAACTCGTACGTGTTAGCCTTCGGTATTATTGAAAATGGTCGTTCATGGCTATTTTCGGCAAAATGGGGGTTGTGTGGCCATTGATCGTCGACCAGAGGCTCATACACCTCACCCCACATATGTTTCCTTGCCATAGATCACATTCTTGGATTTCTGGTGGAGACCATTTCTTGGGCAAAAATCCGTAGGTGTTAGCCTTCGGTATTATTGAAAATGGTCGTTCATGGCTATTTTTGACAAAAATGGGGGTTGTGTGGCCATTGATCATCGACCAGACGCACATACACCTAACCCCACATATGTTTCCTTGTCATAGATCACATTCTTGGATTTCTGGTGGAGACCATTTCTTGGTCTAAAATCCATAGGTGTTAGCCTCTAGTATTATTGAAAATGGTCGCTCATGGCTATTTTCAAGGTCGTTCATGGCTATTTTCGACAAAAATGGGGGTTGTGTGGCCATTGATCATCGACTAGACGCTCATACACCTCACCCCACATATGTTTCCTTGTCATAGATCACATTCTTGGATTTCTGGTGGAGACCATTTGTTGGTTAAAAACTCGTACGTGTTAGCCTTCGGTATTATTGAAAATGGTCGTTCATGGCTATTTTCGACAAAAATGGGGGTTGTGTGGCCATTGATCATCGACCAGAGGCTCGTACACCTCACCCCACATATGTTTCCTTGCCATAGATCACATTCTTGGATTTCTGGTGGAAACCATTTCTTGGTCTAAAATCCGTAGGTGTTAGCCTCTAATATTATTGAAAATGGTCGCTCATGGCTATTTTCGGCAAAATGGGGGTTGTGTGGCCATTGATCATCGACTAAAGGCTCGTACACCTCACCCCACATATGTTTCCTTGCCATAGATCACATTCTTGGATTTCTGGTGGAGACCATTTCTTGGTTAAAAACTCGTACGTGTTAGCCTTCGGTATTATTGAAAATGGTCGTTCATGGCTATTTTCGGCAAAATGGGGGTTCTGTGGCCATTGATCATCGACTAGAGGCTCGTACACCTCACCCCACATATGTTTCCTTGCCATAGATCACATTCTTGGATTTCTGGTGGAGACCATTTCTTGGTCAAAAATCCGTAGGTGTTAGCCTTTGGTATTTTTGAAAATGGTCGTTCATGGCTATTTTCATAAAAAAATGGGGGTTGTGTGGCCATTGATCATCGACCAGAGGCTCATACATTTCACCCCACATATGTTTCCTTGCCATAGATCACATTCTTGGATTTCTGGTGGAGACCATTTCTTGGTCAAAAATCCGCAGGTCTTAGCCTCTAGTATTATTGAAAATGGTCGCTCATGGCTATTTTCAAGGTCGCTCATGGCTATTTTCATAAAAAATGGGGGTTGTGTGGCCATTGATCATCGACCAGAGGCTCATACACCTCACCCCACATATGTTTCCTTGCGATAGATCACATTCTTGGATTTCTGGTGGAGACCGTTTCTTGGATAAAAACTCGTAGGTGTTAGCCTTCGGTATTATTGAAAATGGTCATTCATGGCTATTTTCGACAAAAATGGGGGTTGTGTGGCCATTGATCATCGACTAGAGGCTCATACACCTCACCCCACATATGTTTCCTTGCCATAGATCACATTCTTGGATTTCTGGTGGAGACCATTTCTTGGTCAAAAATCCGTAGGTGTTAGCCTTCGGTATTATTGAAAATGGTCGTTCATGGCTATTTTCGACAAAATGGGGGTTGTGTGGCAATTGATCATCGACCAGAGGCTCATACACCTCACCCCACATATGTTTCCTTGCCATAGATCACATTCTTGGATTTCTGGTGGAGACCGTTTCTTGGTCAAAAATCCGTAGGTCTTAGCCTCCAGTATTATTGAAAATGGTCGCTCATGGCTATTTTCATAAAAAATGGGGGTTGTGTGGCCATTTATCATCGACTAGAGGCTCATAAACCTCACCCCACATATGTTTCCTTGCCATAGATCACATTCTTGGATTTCTGGTGGAGACCATTTCTTGGTTAAAAACTCGTACGTGTTAGCCTTCGGTATTATTGAAAATGGTCATTCATGGCTATTCTCGGAAAAATGGGGGTTGTGTGGCCATTGATCATCGACCAGAGGCTCATACACCTCACCCCACATATGTTTCCTTGCCATAGATCACATTCTTGGATTTCTGATGGAGACCATGTTGGAGACTTGCTCTCAAATGCTATGAATTAAGAACAAGGCAACATAAAATGTTAAATAACAATGCCCTTCGTCCACCGAAACATTATCTCCAGAAGGATCTAATGAACTTCGGACGAAGGTCACGAATATGATATTACAAAGGTTTCACCTTCGTAATTAAATTTATAAAGGTAATATAAAGTGAGGTTGGAACATGAAGCATTGCATATAAATATCTTGAAAACAAACGATGTCATTCATATGTCCTATTATATGAATTTAAGATGTTTGAATACAAAGATTAAATACATCTATATCTTTGCCTTGACAAGCAATCCGAGTAATGCGTTAGTGATCACAGGAATCTTGTGAACAGTAAGGGAATACTGTTCACTATTTATAGGCACAGGACACAGCCTGTGAGGAATTACAATTATGCCCCTCATAGAACTTTACAACATTGACTCAGATCTTTATGGACTAGAAGGTCATTCCATCTTTAAGTCGGTTTCCAATACCGAAGCTTCATGAAGAAGAACCTTCGGTCATCTTATACAAACAGCTTCAGCCGAAAACCGCTTCTTCCTAGAAGACCTTCGGCGACGAAGCATAGGCCCAACGGTAGCCCCTTTCGCGGTGCTAGATCGTTTTTCGTAACGAGCTTGATCTGTGAAAAAAGTCTCTTAAGCTTCGAGGAGCCGAAGGTCCAAAAAACACCTTCCCTGAGCTCGTTGTCGAGAAACGATTCAGTTTCCCGGCGCGTAGTGGTCCCACCTTGCAGAGTTACTGTGCATTCCTGCGGTCCACCGCGCAGCGAGTGCAAGCGGGCGTCCGCCTAGTGTAAAAATCCTGGCGCTTCGCCTTCTTACCTGCAGTACTATATAAACAAACGAGTAGGTGTGAAGTTACCACAGCATTCATTGCTATTTGCACTGTTTCGCTGCCAAAATTTTTAACCATCGCCGAAGCTCGACTTTCGGAATCGAACGAAGCTCCAGCCTGGAGCCTGCTTCGTTAGAAGAAAATACTTCGGAAGAAAAAAGTGTTAAATTTCTACAAATTTATAATCAAATGGCCAGAGTACGCTCTACCGCCAGGGTTGAGCATGAGGGGGACAAAGCTGAAGGTTCGGAGACTGTTCCCATCTCCGAAGCAATGCAGAGGTCCGGACTGGTAACTTCGGAGAATATCCCTAGTGATGATGCAGGACAAACAGAACAAGCAATTGCTGAAGCAGAAGAAGAAGATAATGGGGAAACTGATCCCGAAGATGATTACCGCATTGCCATGCCAAGCAAGCCCAGCCACTTGGACTTCGGGAAATCTACTATTTCGAAGGTTGATCTCTCTAAGATGGTGAAGTCGGGCTTTTTTAATGAAAATCAGAAGAAGCTATTACGCTTCGGAGGAGAAGAGACTACCCCAAAGCCTGAGAAGGATGAGATTGTTATTTTCAAAAGCTTTCTAAAGGCTGGATTAAGATTCCCTCTTCATGGGATTATTGCGGAGGTACTGAAGAGGTTCGGTATCTATTTTCACCAGCTGACCCCTAACGCCATCGTTAGGCTTAGCGTTTATATCTGGGCACTCCGAAGCCAAGCGGTGGAACCATTTGCGGACAGCTTTTGCCGGGTTCACGAGCTACATTATCAGACAAAGGCTAGAAAGGATGGGCTGCATGACAATTTTGGTTGCTATAACTTCGCCTATCGGAAAACCACAAAATTTCCGGTAATCAGCTACCGAAGCAAATGGGCAGCAGGCTGGAAATCAGAGTGGTTCTATGTCAAAGTTGATGACGACAAGGAGAAGCTTGTGCAAAGTCCACTGGAACTAATCTTCGGAGAAACCCGGCCTCGCTGCAACATGACACCCGAAGGTCCAACACAACAAGCAATAGATGAATTCCGAACTATTGCAGAGCATATCGGTACAAGGGACCTGGTTCAGGAATTTTTGGCTTTTAAAGTTTTTCCGAGTTTGAAAGAATGGGAAATGCCGAAACTAAAGGGGAAGAAGAAAGAAGGTGAACTTGTACGTTTACCTTACTATTTCAAGTTTAAAAAGTACTTCAAAACACCCTGCCAAGAGTGGTTAGATACAATTGAAGTAATGTGCAATGAAATACTTGGCAATTATTCTAAAAAAGAAGATCAATTTATGACTGCGGCCTTCGGCACCCGTCCGAAGCGAAGACTAAACCGAGTGTTGGACGCCCTGGGGTTTGAATATCCTGACTATGAAAATTTAAACAAAAATGCCGGAGGCCAGAAAAGGAAGAGGATAACCGAAGCTTCAAATAAAGATGAAGAAGAGACACCAAAGAAGAAGATTCCGAAGAAGAAGAAAGCATCTTCTCCGAAACAAAAAATATCCGACGAAGAAAAATCCCCCGCATCACCCTCTGCCACTGATGTGGAGGCAATTCTGAAGGTAATGACTGAATCCATGCCTGCGAAGCTAAGTCCACTAGGGCCTCAACTGACAAAATTTTTTCAGAAGGAAAAGGAGCCCGAAAGAATGAAGAAAATGACTAAAGTAAAAAGACAGAGGATGATCGGTGTGACAGAAGTAATTGACAAGACACCGCCATGAGCTTCAGCTCAAAAAACACCAGCGGCTGCGGAAGGGACAAATATTGAAATTACACCTTCGGAGGTCGCAGATGCCGAAGCTGCCTCAGCCGAAGATTTGAACCTAGAGAGCACAATCGAGCATATTGACAAAATACTGCTAAATATGGCTGCAGAAGAAGCTACCACTGCCGCCGAAGAGGCTGTGACCGCAGCGTCGGGGAAAGGAAAGGAAATTGCTGATGAAGTTTCAGAAAACGAAGCTTTCATGTTCCAGAATTTAGTTGGAGAAAAACTATCAAAAACTGAAATAGAAGAGCTCAAAGAGTATGCCAAATCCTGCGGATACAAACCTGGAGCACTCCTCTTCGGAGGCATTGATGATGAAAAATTAGATTGTATTCGAGATCAGACTGGAGCCAAAATTATCGGTACTCTGTCAAAGAGTATCGGCTTTCCGAAGCTGGAAGCAGACATCAGCCGTTACCGACGACAACATATCGTTGGTAGTTTATTTTATTCCAATTTCAAGGTGAACTACTTTTCCCTTGACTTCTACTGTTTCTAATAACGGAGACATGCCTGACGAAGGTTATTTTTGTGCAGAGTATGCTGTTGAGCAAGGCCTTGAAAATGCAGCAAGATTTTGAAGACAAAAAGCACGAAGCTATAATTGAGAGTTTGGAAAACAGAATAAAGGAGCAATCAGATGCTATGGAGAAAAAGAACTTTGAGCTCCATGCAACCGAAGGCTTATTGGCGGAAGCCGAAGCAAAAATAACAGAATTGAACACAAAGCTTCTCCGTCAATCTGAGCAGTTCGAACGAGAAAAGCAAGATCTTAATGCAAAAATTGAAGCCGAAGCTCAACAAAATTCGGATTTGAGAAAACTATTGATAAGCCTTCAAGAAAAATGTTTGGAATTTAGCAACAAATGCATTCAACGATTAAGAAAAATTTTCTACTCAATTGGAGCCAGTAGTGAAAAATTCACCCCCTCAGCTGAAGATCTACCGAAGACCTTTGACCAAAATTGAGGGTGAGATTGACGAGCTCGACGAAGTCATAGCTGGGCATGGTGATTTCTGTGCCTGGGTGGCTTCTCGAGGCACTGTCGCAGCCTTCCTAAAAGCTGGCTGCGATCACGGAAAAATTGTCAATAGACCGAATTTCATTTTATGACCATCAATCTTAGATGACATTCCTGATCTCGCCCGAAGTATCTCGAATAGGTTTGTAAAAATGATATGGACAAAAGGTGGGCGAGAAAAGGCTGGGGACGAAGCTCGGAGTCATCTCGAACCAGTAAGAAATCATACCTTGCGCTTACCTCTTCCTTGAAGCTTGACTTTGACTTACAACAACCTTATTCATGTAGGATGACGAAGCCGAAACTGATGACTGAAAAATGACGCCGAAGCTGAAGCTCCTTGAAGATTAAATAGTGCACTGTAGACAGTACTTGAGAAACTTTTGAGATAACTTTGTAAATGTAACTAAAACTTGTCTTTAATGTATTCTGTTCATACCTTGTAATATGTTCTTACCCTTCCATTGATGTATGAGAAGTTCTTTGTTGTGGATCAAATTTCGTTTTTTGAGCCGAGGGCGAAAAAACACCTTCCCTTCTTTTCATACACAGCAAAGCATTCCCCTTCTTTCCGAAGCTCTCCCTTTTTGTAGACGAAGCTCTCCCTTATGCTATGATAATGATTATCCTACATATGCCTGGATGAATGCTTATGAATGCAAATGCTATGATGTAATGTGATGTGCAAATGAATGTTCAAACGCGTATCCGAAGCCATACTCATAGCCACTATTTCTTTAAAAACAATCACACCTCAGCTCTGCATTCCCTTGGGAACGACTTTGGAGCTTCTTCGCCTTTACTTTTGGCGGAATCAGCGTTGACTTTTCGCTGTAAGCTCTGCATTCCCTTAGGAACGACTTTGGAGCTTCTTCGCCTTTACTTTTGGCGGAATCAGCGTTGACTTTTCGCTGTAAGCTCTGCATTCCCTTAGGAACGACTTTGGAGCTTCTTCGCCTTTACTTTCGGCGGAATCAGCGTTAACTTTTCGCTGTAAGCTCTGCATTCCCTTAGGAACGACTTTGGAGCTTCTTCGCCTTTACTTTTTGGCACTCGATGGTGCGTTCTCAGCTTTTACATTTACAATTTTGGGGGATTTTTCTCTTATAGAACTAAAAAAAAGGAAATTACATGTGACGGCCCCATTAAAAACCTTTCTCCCCCTTCAGAAAGGAAAAGGGTGCCATAAAAGAAAAATAAAATAAAAAATATGAAAAATTACATCGAGTTATACATAATATCGCCGAAGCTCATCCGCATTCCAAGATCTAGGAATGTCGTTGCCGTCCATATCCTTCAATCTGTATGAACCAGGTCTTGACGAAGATGCTACTAAGAAAGGTCCATCCCATTTCAACTGCAACTTGCCCACTGTTTCTGGGTTGGCCACTCTCCGAAGCACCAAGTGTCCTGGCTCAATGTTCTTTAGGCGAACCTTTCTATCTCGCCACTTGATTGTTTCGGCTTGATATTTATTGATGTTCTCCACAGCTTGCAGCCTGATCCCTTCTAAAGCATCTTTTTCCACAGAACAAGCAGCTTCGGAACCTGATTCTGCCGAAGCTACTACTCTTATTGATCCGGTTTTAGCTTCCTCCGGAGTTATTGCTTCGTCACCGAATAATAACTTGAATGGAGTAAAGCCTGTAGACCTTGATGTAGTTGTATTGTGGCTCCACACCACTTTGGTTAACTGATATGGCCACTTTCCCTTAGGTTGATTGAAGATTAACTTCATTATTCCTGTCATAATAATGCCATTGGCTCTTTCAACAAGTCCGTTTGATTCCGGATGCCTGACTGATGCAAAATGGATCTTCGTACCAATTTGATCACAAAAATCCCTGAAAGCTTCGGAGTCAAACTGTGTTCCATTATCCACAGTAATAGCCTTTGGTACCCCGAAACGACAAACAATATTCTGCCAGAAAAACTTTTGAACGGTGGCCGAAGTTATTGTGGCTAAAGGCTTTGCCTCAATCCATTTAGAAAAATATTCCACCGCAACTACAACATATCTTAGGTTCCCTTGGGCCGATGGTAACAGACCTAACAAGTCAAGGCCCCACCTTTGTAATGGCCATATGGGTTGTATGAGTTGTGTTAAGGACGAAGGTTGTTTTTGATCTCTTGCACATTTCTGACAACCTTCGCACTTTTGAACTAATTCCGCTGCGTCCGAGGCTGCCTTCGGCCAATAAAACCCCTGACGGAAAACCTTTCCAAGTAACGGCCTAGATCCAATGTGAGATCCACACAGGCCTGCATGTATTTCTTTCATCAACTCTATGCCTTCGGCTCTAGATAAACACTTGAGTAGCGGAGAACAAACTCCATGTTTGTACAACTCCCCTTCTATCATGACATATGGACGAGCTCTTGCCTCTATCCTCCTATTATAAGCTTCGTCATCTGAAAGAAATTTACCCTGTAGGTAAGAGATGATCTCAGTTCTCCAATCTTCACTATAAACAGGAGATATATTGAGGACTGCTCTTTCAAGAAGTTCCACCGAAGGTGCTTTTATTGTTTCGAAGAACACATCCGAAGGTAAGGGCAGCCCTTGTGCCGCTGATTTAGCTAGCAAATCGGCATGCTCATTTTGTCCTCGAGGGATATTTTTAACAGAAAATCCTTCGAAGGAAGCTTCAACTCTTTGGACCATGTCCAGATATTTTTCAAGCTTCGGATCTTTAGCCTTACAACTCTTGTCAATATGACCCGAAACAACTTGAGAATCAGTTTTAAGTATGGCCCTTCTGATTCCCATTGCTTTTAGCTTCCGAAGCCCCAGAAGCAAGGCTTTGTACTCAGCGATGTTATTTGTGCAACTAAAATCAAGCTTTGCCGCATAGCAAGTTTTAACTTTGGAGGGTGAAACCAACATAGCAAGTTTTAACTTTGGAGGGTGAAACCAACACAGAATTCGTTGAGCTCTGCAGCCCATTTTCCAATCCTTCCAGTAGCTTCTCTATTTCTCATAATATCCTTCAACGGCTGTGAAGAAGGAACAACAATATTATATGCTTGAAAGTAATGCCGAAGCTTCCTGGATGCCATCAAAACAGCATACAACACCTTCTCCAATTCTGTATAGTTTTTCTTTGATATACTAAGAACTTCAGATACAAAATACACTGGGACCTGCTTTTTAACTTGGCCATCAAGCTTCTCCTGGACAAGTGTTGCACTCACTGCTGAGTGCGAAGCTGCCACATATAATAACAAAGGAGCCCCTGGCGTTGGTGGAGTTAATGTTGTTAACTCTATCAGATATTGTTTCAATTCCTCGAAGGCTCTTTGTTGGCTTGGTCCCCATTGAAAGACTTCGGCTGATTTCAGCACTTCGAAGAATGGTAAGTTTCTCTCCGCTGATCTGGATATGAACCTATTGAGAGATGCCAACCTTCCTGTCAATCTTTGAGCCCCCTTTTTTGTAGTTGGTGGCTCCATCCGAAGTATAGCTTCAATTTTACTTGGATTAGCTTCGATTCCCTTTGTTGAAACCAAACATCCAAGAAATTTCCCCTTCTTTACTCCAAAAACACATTTTTCTGGATTCAATTTTAAGCCAGCTTGTATGAATTTAGCGAAGGTCTCCTGCAAATCAGCAATATGATTCTCCTGTTTCGTGCTTTTTACAATGATGTCATCAACATAAGTTAGCACATTTCTGCCTATCTGAGACTGGAGAACTCTCGCAGTCATTCTGCTGAAACTTCCTCCAGCGTTTTTGAGCCCCTCAGGCATCCGAAGATAGCAATACGTGCCACTTGGAGTTATGAAGCTAGTCTTCGGCTCATCTTCCTTTTTCATCCAGATTTGATGGTAGCCTGAATAACAGTCTAACAGACTCATGAGTTCTGAAGAAGCTGCTGCATCAACTAAAGAGTCTATCCTTGGCAATGGGAATTCATCCTTCGGACAAGCCTTGTTAAGATCTGTAAAATCGATACACATTCGCCACTTGCCATTTGCCTTTTTTACCATAACAGTGTTAGCTAGCCATTCTGGATACTTTACTTCTCTGATAACTCCTGCACTGAGGAGTCTCTTGACTTCATTACGAGCACCTTCGGCTTTATCATCTGACATTTTCCGAAGCCTCTGCTTTCTGGGTCTGAAAGATGGATCAACATTGAGCGAGTGCTCAATAACATCCCTATTAACTCCGCAAAGATCATTGGCTGACCATGCAAAAACATCTTTGTTGTTGAACAAAAACCTTATCAAGGTTTTCTCTTGTTCTTCGGATAACTGAGAGCCCAACAGCACCTTCTGCTCTGCTATGTCCTCACATAAGAGCATGGGCTTCGGCTGATCTGCTGAAGCTGCTTTCTCCCTTCTGAATTTGTATTGTTCACAAGCTTCAGCTCCATCTATGTTATGAATTGCTTTTGAGTCAGTCCAGTTTCCTTCGGCCCTTCTGGCGGCTTCCTGACTTCCATGGATAGCGATGGGTCCTTGATCCGAAGGTATCTTCATGCAGAGATAAGCAGGATGAAGAATTGCTTCGAAAGCATTGAGGGTGCCACGACCAATGATTGCATTGTAAGGATATTCCATGTCAACAATGTCAAACACAATTTGCTCAGTTCTGGTGTTGTTGATGAACCCGAAGGTCACTGGCATGGTGATCTTGCCCAGTGCTACAATTTGTCTTCCTCCGAAGCCACAGAGAGGATGTGTAGCATCATGAATCTTATCTTCTGGCTCTTGCATTTGTCTGAAGGCCTTAGCAAATATGATATCAGCTGCACTACCTGTGTCAACCAAGACATTGTGGACCAGAAATCCTTTGATAACACAAGAGATAACCATGGCATCGTTGTGTGAGTAATCCTTGAGCTGAAGATCCTCTTGGGAGAAGGTAATGGGAATGTGAGACCATTTTGACTTGATGAAGGGTCCCTGCACCCCAACATGCTGTACCCTTCTCTGTGCCTCTTTTTTCTGCTTCTTATTGGCTGGCTCTGAGGACGAACCACCTGTAATCGGGAGCACTAGCTTCGGGTCCGAAGCAGCTCCAGCTCGATCATTGAACGAAGCCATCAGCTCAAAAAGTGGAAGTGAGTTCACCGGAGGTGGGTGCCAATGTTGGAGACTTGCTCTCAAATGCTATGAATTAAGAACAAGGCAACATAAAATGTTAAATAACAATGCCCTTCGTCCACCGAAACATTATCTCCAGAAGGATCTAATGAACTTCGGACGAAGGTCACGAATATGATATTACAAAGGTTTCACCTTCGTAATTAAATTTATAAAGGTAATATAAAGTGAGGTTGGAACATGAAGCATTGCATATAAATATCTTGAAAACAAACGATGTCATTCATATGTCCTATTATATGAATTTAAGATGTTTGAATACAAAGATTAAATACATCTATACCTTTGCCTTGACAAGCAATCCGAGTAATGCGTTAGTGATCACAGGAATCTTGTGAACAGTAAGGGAATACTGTTCACTATTTATAGGCACAGGACACAGCCTGTGAGGAATTACAATTATGCCCCTCATAGAACTTTACAACATTGACTCAGATCTTTATGGACTAGAAGGTCATTCCATCTTTAAGTCGGTTTCCAATACCGAAGCTTCATGAAGAAGAACCTTCGGTCATCTTATACAAACAGCTTTAGCCGAAAACCGCTTCTTCCTAGAAGACCTTCGGCGACGAAGCATAGGCCCAACAGACCATTTCTTGGTCAAAAATCCGTACGTGTTAGCCTTTTGTATTTTTGAAAATGGTCATTCATGGCTATTTTCGACAAAAATGGGGGTTGTGTGGCCATTGATCATCGACCAGACGCTCATACACCTCACCCCACATATGTTTCCTTGCCATAGATCACATTCTTGGATTTCTGGTGGAGACCATTTCTTGGTTAAAAACTCGTACGTGTTAGCCTTCGGTATTATTGAAAATGGTCGTTCATGGCTATTTTCGACAAAAATGGGGGTTGTGTGGCCATTGATCATCGACCAGAGGCTCGTACACCTCACCCCACATATGTTTCCTTGCCGAAAATAGCCATGAGCGACCATTTTCAAAAATATTAGAGGCTAACACCTACGGATTTTAGACCAAGAAATGGTCGCTCATGGCTATTTTCAAGGTCGCTCGTGGCTATTTTCATAAAAAATGGGGGTTGTGTGGCCATTTATCATCGACTAGAGGCTCATAAACCTCACCCCACATATGTTTCCTTGCCATAGATTACATTCTTGGATTTCTGGTGGAAACCATTTCTTGGTTAAAAACTCGTACGTGTTAGCCTTCGATATTATTGAAAATGGTCATTCATGGCTATTTTCGACAAAAATGGGGGTTGTGTGGCCATTGATCATCGACCAGAGGCTCATAAACCTCACCCCACATATGTTTCCTTGCCATAGATCACATTCTTGGATTTCTGGTGGAAACCATTTCTTGGTCAAAAATCCGTAGGTGTTAGCCTTCGGTATTTTTGAAAATGGTCGTTCATGGCTATTTTCGACAAAAATGGGGGTTGTGTGGCCATTGATCATCGACCAGACGCTCATACACCTCACCCCACATATGTTTCCTTGCCATAGATCACATTCTTGGATATCTGGTGGAGACCATTTCTTGGTCTAAAATCCGTAGGTCTTAGCCTCTAGTATTATTGAAAATGGTCATTCATGGCTATTTTCGGCAAAATGGGGGTTTTGTGGCCATTGATCGTCGACCAGAGGCTCATACACCTCACCCCACATATGTTTCCTTGCCATAGATCACATTCTTGGATTTTTGGTGGAGACCATTTCTTGGTCAAAAACTCGTACGTGTTAGCCTTCGGTATTATTGAAAATGGTCGTTCATGGCTATTTTCGGCAAAATGGGGGTTGTGTGGCCATTGATCGTCGACCAGAGGCTCATACACCTCACCCCACATATGTTTCCTTGCCATAGATCACATTCTTGGATTTCTGGTGGAGACCATTTCTTGGGCAAAAATCCGTAGGTGTTAGCCTTCGGTATTATTGAAAATGGTCGTTCATGGCTATTTTTGACAAAAATGGGGGTTGTGTGGCCATTGATCATCGACCAGACGCTCATACACCTCACCCCACATATGTTTCCTTGTCATAGATCACATTCTTGGATTTCTGGTGGAGACCATTTCTTGGTCTAAAATCCGTAGGTGTTAGCCTCTAGTATTATTGAAAATGGTCGCTCATGGCTATTTTCAAGGTCGTTCATGGCTATTTTCGACAAAAATGGGGGTTGTGTGGCCATTGATCATCGACCAGACACCCATACACCTCACCCCACATATGTTTCCTTGCCATAGATCACATTCTTGGATTTCTGGTGGAGACCATTTCTTGGTTAAAAACTCATACGTGTTAGCCTTCGGTATTATTGAAAATGGTCGTTCATGGCTATTTTCGACAAAAATGGGGGTTGTGTGGCCATTGATCATCGACCAGAGGCTCGTACACCTCACCCCACATATGTTTCCTTGCCATAGATCACATTCTTGGATTTCTGGTGGAGACCATTTCTTGGTCTAAAATCCGTAGGTGTTAGCCTCTAATATTATTGAAAATGGTCGCTCATGGCTATTTTCGGCAAAATGGGGGTTGTGTGGCCATTGATCATCGACTAAAGGCTCGTACACCTCACCCCACATATGTTTCCTTGCCATAGATCACATTCTTGGATTTCTGGTGGAGACCATTTCTTGGTTAAAAACTCGTACGTGTTAGCCTTCGGTATTATTGAAAATGGTCGTTCATGGCTATTTTCAGCAAAATGGGGGTTCTGTGGCCATTGATCATCGACCAGAGGCTCGTACACCTCACCCCACATATGTTTACTTGCCATAGATCACATTCTTGGATTTCTGGTGGAGACCATTTCTTGGTCAAAAATCCGTAGGTGTTAGCCTTTGGTATTATTGAAAATGGTCGTTCATGGCTATTTTCATAAAAAATGGGGGTTGTGTGGCCATTGATCATCGACCAGAGGCTCATAAACCTCACCCCACATATGTTTCCTTGCCATAGATCACATTCTTGGATTTCTGGTGGAGACCATTTCTTGGTCAAAAATCCGCAGGTCTTAGCCTCTAGTATTATTGAAAATGGTCGCTCATGGCTATTTTCAAGGTCGCTCATGGCTATTTTCATAAAAAATGGGGGTTGTGTGCCATTGATCATCGACCAGAGGCTCATACACCTCACCCCACATATGTTTCCTTGCCATAGATCACATTCTTGGATTTCTGGTGGAGACCGTTTCTTGGATAAAAACTCGTAGGTGTTAGCCTTCGGTATTATTGAAAATGGTCATTCATGGCTATTTTCGACAAAAATGGGGGTTGTGTGGCCATTGATCATCGACTAGAGGCTCATACACCTCACCCCACATATGTTTCCTTGCCATAGATCACATTCTTGGATTTCTGGTGGAGACCATTTCTTGGTCAAAAATCCGTAGGTGTTAGCCTTCGGTATTATTGAAAATGGTCGTTCATGGGTATTTTCGACAAAATGGGGGTTGTGTGGCAATTGATCATCGACCAGAGGCTCATACACCTCACCCCACATATGTTTCCTTGTCATAGATCACATTCTTGGATTTCTGGTGGAGACCATTTCTTGGTCAAAAATCCGTAGGTCTTAGCCTCCAGTATTATTGAAAATGGTCGCTCATGGCTATTTTCATAAAAAATGGGGGTTGTGTGGCCATTTATCATCGACTAGAGGCTCATAAACCTCACCCCACATATATTTCCTTGCCATAGATCACATTCTTGGATTTCTGGTGGAGACCATTTCTTGGTTAAAAACTCGTACGTGTTAGCCTTCGGTATTATTGAAAATGGTCATTCATGGCTATTTTCGGCAAAATGGGGGTTGTGTGGCCATTGATCATCGACCAGAGGCTCATACACCTCACCCCACATATGTTTCCTTGCCATAGATCACATTCTTGGATTTCTGGTGGAGACCATTTCTTGGTCAAAAATCCGTACGTGTTAGCCTTTGGTATTTTTGAAAATGGTCATTCATGGCTATTTTCGACAAAAATGGGGGTTGTGTGGCCATTGATCATCGACCAGACGCTCATACACCTCACCTCACATATGTTTCCTTGCCATAGATCACATTCTTGGATTTCTGGTGGAGACCATTTCTTGGTTAAAAACTCGTACGTGTTAGCCTTCGGTATTATTGAAAATGGTCGTTCATGGCTATTTTCGACAAAAATGGGGGTTGTGTGGCCATTGATCATCGACCAGAGGCTCGTACACCTCACCCCACATATGTTTCCTTGCCATAGATCACATTCTTGGATTTCTGGTGGAGACCATTTCTAGGTCTAAAATCCATAGGTGTTAGCCTCTAATATTATTGAAAATGGTCGCTCATGGCTATTTTCAAGGTCGCTCATGGCTATTTTCATAAAAAATGGGGGTTGTGTGGCCATTTATCATCGACTAGAGGCTCATAAACCTCACCCCACATATGTTTCCTTGCCATAGATTACATTCTTGGATTTCTGGTGGAAACCATTTCTTGGTTAAAAACTCGTACGTGTTAGCCTTCGGTATTATTGAAAATGGTCGTTCATGGCTATTTTCGACAAAAATGGGGGTTGTGTGGCCATTGATCATCGACCAGAGGCTCGTACACCTCACCCCACATATGTTTCCTTGCCATAGATCACATTCTTGGATTTCTGGTGGAGACCATTTCTTGGTCTAAAATCCGTAGGTGTTAGCCTCTAATATTATTGAAAATGGTCGCTCATGGCTATTTTCGGCAAAATGGGGGTTGTGTGGCCATTGATCATCGACTAAAGGCTCGTACACCTCACCCCACATATGTTTCCTTGCCATAGATCACATTCTTGGATTTCTGGTGGAGACCATTTCTTGGTCAAAAATCCGTAGGTGTTAGCCTTCGGTATTATTGAAAATGGTCGTTCATGGCTATTTTCGACAAAAATGGGGGTTGTGTGGCCATTTATCATCGACTAGAGGCTCATACACCTCACCCCACATATGTTTCCTTGCCATAGATTACATTCTTGGATTTCTGGTGGAAACCTTTTCTTGGTTAAAAACTCGTACGTGTTAGCCTTCGGTATTATTGAAAATGGTCAGTCATGGCTATTTTCGGCAAAATGGGGGTTGTGTGGCCATTGATCGTCGACCAGAGGCTCATACACCTCACCCCACATATGTTTCCTTGTCGTAGATCACATTCTTGGATTTCTGGTGGAGACCATTTCTTGGTCAAAAATCCGTAGGTGTTAGCCTTCGGTATTATTGAAAATGGTCGTTCATGGCTATTTTCGACAAAAATGGGGGTTGTGTGGCCATTGATCATCGACCAGACGCTCATACACCTCACCCCACATATGTTTCCTTGCCACAGATCACATTCTTGGATTTCTGGTGGAGACCATTTCTTGGGCAAAAATCCGTAGGTGTTAGCCTTCGGTATTATTGAAAATGGTCGTTCATGGCTATTTTCGACAAAAATGGGGGTTGTGTGGCCATTGATCATCGACCATACGCTCATACACCTCACCCCACATATGTTTCCTTGCCATAGATCACATTCTTGGATTTCTGGTGGAGACCATTTCTTGGTCTAAAATCCGTAGGTGTTAGCCTTAGGTATTATTGAAAATGGTCGCTCATGGCTATTTTCGACAAAAATGGGGGTTGTGTGGCCATTGATCATCGACCAGATGCTCATACACCTCACCCCACATATGTTTCCTTGCCATAGATCACATTCTTGGATTTCTGGTGGAGACCATTTCTTGGTCTAAAATCCGTAGGTGTTAGCCACTAGTATTATTGAAAATGGTCGCTCATGGCTATTTTCAAGGTCGCTCATGGCTATTTTCATAAAAAATGGGGGTTGTGTGGCCATTTATCATCGACTAGAGGCTCATAAACCTCACCCCACATATGTTTCCTTGCCATAGATTACATTCTTGGATTTCTGGTGGAAACCATTTCTTGGTTAAAAACTCGTACGTGTTAGCCTTCGGTATTATTGAAAATGGTCATTCATGGCTATTTTCGGCAAAATGGGGGTTGTGTGGCCATTGATCATCGACCAGAGGCTCGTACACCTCACCCCACATATGTTTCCTTGCCATAGATCACAGTCTTAGATTTCTGGTGGAGACCATTTCTTGGTCAAAAATCCGTAGGTGTTAGCCTTCGGTATTATTGAAAATGGTCATTCATGGCTATTTTCGACAAAAATGGGGGTTGTGTGGCATTTGATCATCGACTAGAGGCTCATACACCTCACCCCACATATGTTTCCTTGCCATAGATCACATTCTTGGATTTCTGGTGGAGACCATTTCTTGGTCTAAAATCCGTAGGTGTTAGCCTCTAGTATTATTGAAATGGTCGCTCATGGCTATTTTCAAGGTCGCTCATGGCTATTTTCATAAAAAATGGGGGTTGTGTGGCCATTTATCATCGACTAGAGGCTCATAAACCTCACCCCACATATGTTTCCTTGTCATAGATTACATTCTTGGATTTCTGGTGGAGACCATTTCTTGGTTAAAAACTCGTACGTGTTAGCCTTCGGTATTATTGAAAATGGTCATTCATGGCTATTTTCGGCAAAATGGGGGTTGTGTGGCCATTGATCGTCGACCAGAGGCTCATACATCTCACCCCACATATGCTTCCTTGCCATAGATCACATTCTTGGATTTCTGGTGGAGACCATTTCTAGGTCAAAAATCCGTAGGTGTTAGCCTTCGATATTATTGAAAATGGTCATTCATGGCTATTTTCGACAAAAATGGGGGTTGTGTGGCCATTGATCGCGACCAGAGGCTCATACACCTCACCCCACATATGTTTCCTTGTCGTAGATCACATTCTTGGATTTCTGGTGGAGACCATTTCTTGGTCAAAAATCCGTAGGTGTTAGCCTTCGATATTATTGAAAATGGTCGTTCATGGCTATTTTCGACAAAAATGGGGGTTGTGTGACAATTGATCATCGACCAGAGGCTCATACACCTCACCCCACTTATGTTTCCTTGCCATAGATCACATTCTTGGATTTCTGGTGGAGACCATTTCTTGGTCAAAAATCTGTAGGTGTTAGCCTTCGGTATTATTGAAAATGGTCGTTCATGGCTATTTTCGACAAAAATGGGGGTTGTGTGGCCATTGATCATCGACCAGAGGCTCATACACCTCACCCCACATATGTTTCCTTGCCATAGATCACATTCTTGGATTTCTGGTGGAGACCATTTCTTGGTCAAAAATCCGTACGTGTTAGCCTCTAGTATTATTGAAAATGGTCGCTCATGGCTATTTTCAAGGTCGCTCATGGCTATTTTCATAAAAAATGGGGGTTGTGTGGCCATTGATCATCGACCAGAGGCTCATACACCTCACCCCACATATGTTTCCTTGCCATAGATCACATTCTTGGATTTCTGGTGGAGACCATTTCTTGGTTAAAAACCCGTAGGTGTTAGCCTTCGGTATTATTGAAAATGGTCATTCATGGCTATTTTCGGCAAAATGGGGGTTTTGTGGCCATTTATCATCGACCAGAGGCTCATACACCTCACCCCACATATGTTTCCTTGCCATAGATTACATTCTTGGATTTCTGGTGGAGACCATTTCTTGGTTAAAAACTCGTACGTGTTAGCCTTTGGTATTTTTGAAAATGGTCATTCATGGCTATTTTCGACAAAAATGGGGGTTGTGTGGCCATTGATCATCGACCAGACGCTCATACACCTCACCCCACATATGTTTCCTTGCCATAGATCACATTCTTGTATTTATGGTGGAGACCATTTCTTGTTCAAAAATCCGTAGGTGTTAGCCTTCAGTGTCATTGAAAATGGTCGTTCATGGCTATTTTCGACAAAAATTAGGGTTGTGTGGCCATTGATCGTCGACCAGAGGCTCATACACCTCACCCCACATATGTTTCCTTGCCATAGATCACACCATAGATTACATTCTTGGATTTCTGGTGGAAACCATTTCTTGGTTAAAAACTCGTACGTGTTAGCCTTCGGTATTATTGAAAATGGTCATTCATGGCTATTTTCGGCAAAATGGGGGTTGTGTGGCCATTGATCATCGACCAGAGGCTCGTACACCTCACCCCACATATGTTTCCTTGCCATAGATCACATTCTTGTATTTCTGGTGGAGTCCATTTCTTGGTCAAAAATCCGTAGGTGTTAGCCTTTGGTATTTTTGAAAATGGTCATTCATGGCTATTTTCGACAAAAATGGGGGTTGTGTGGCCATTGATCATCGACCAGACGCTCATTCACCGCACCCCACATATGTTTCCTTGCCATAGATCACATTCTTGGATTTCTGGTGGAGACCATTTCTTGGTTAAAAACTCGTACGTGTTAGCCTTCGGTATTATTGAAAATGGTCGTTCATGGCTATTTTCGGCAAAATGGGGGTTGTGTGGCCATTGATCTTCCACCATAGGCTCATACACCTCACCCCACATATGTTTCCTTGCCATAGATCACATTCTTGGATTTCTGGTGGAGACCATTTCTTGGTCAAAAATCCGTAGGTGTTAGCCTTCGGTATTATTGAAAATGGTCGTTCATGGCTATTTTCGACAAAATGGGGGTTGTGTGGCCATTGATCATCGACCAGAGGCTCATACACCTCACCCCACATATGTTTCCTTGTCGTAGATCACATTCTTGGATTTCTGGTGGAGACCATTTCTTGGGCAAAAATCCATAGTTGTTAGCCTTCGATATTATTGAAAATGGTCGTTCATGGCTATTTTCGACAAAAATGGGGGTTGTGTGGCCATTGATATTCGACCAGAGGCTCATACACCTCACTACACATATGTTTCCTTGCCATAGATCACATTCTAGGATTTCTGGTGGAGACCATTTCTTGGTCAAAAATCCGTAGGTGTTAGCCTTCGGTATTATTGAAAATGATCGTTCATGGCTATTTTCGACAAAAATGGGGGTTGTGTGGCCATTGATCATCGACCAGAGGCTCATACACCTCACCCCACATATGTTTCCTTGCCATAGATCACATTCTTGGATTTCTGGTGGAGACCATTTCTTGGTCAAAAATCCGTAGGTGTTAGCCTTCGGTATTATTGAAAATGGTCGTTCATGGCTATTTTCGACAAAAATGGGGGTTGTGTGGCCATTGATCATCGACCAGAGGCTCATACACCTCACCCCACATATGTTTCCTTGCCATAGATCACATTCTTGGATTTTTGGTGGAGACCATTTCTTGGTTAAAAACTCGTAGGTGTTAGCCTTCGGTATTATTGAAAATGGTCATTCATGGCTATTTTCGGCAAAATGGGGGTTGTGTGGCCATTTATCATCGACCAGAGGCTCATACACCTCACCCCACATATGTTTCCTTGCCATAGATTACATTCTTGGATTTCTGGTGGAGACCATTTCTTGGTTAAAAACTCGTACGTGTTAGCCTTTGGTATTTTTGAAAATGGTCATTCATGGCTATTTTCGACAAAAATGGGGGTTGTGTGGCCATTGATCATCGACCAGACGCTCATACACCTCACCCCACATATGTTTCCTTGCCATAGATCACATTCTTGGATTTATGGTGGAGACCATTTCTTGGTCAAAAATCCGTAGGTGTTAGCCTTCAGTGTCATTGAAAATGGTCGTTCATGGCTATTTTCGACAAAAATTAGGGTTGTGTGGCCATTGATCGTCGACCAGAGGCTCATACACCTCACCCCACATATGTTTCCTTGCCATAGATCACACCATAGATTACATTCTTGGATTTCTGGTGGAAACCATTTCTTGGTTAAAAACTCGTACGTGTTAGCCTTCGGTATTATTGAAAATGGTCACTCATGGCTATTTTCGGCAAAATGGGGGTTGTGTGGCCATTGATCATCGACCAGAGGCTCGTACACCTCACCCCACATATGTTTCCTTGCCATAGATCACATTCTTGGATTTCTTGTGGAGACCATTTCTTGGTCAAAAATCCGTAGGTGTTAGCCTTTAGTATTTTTGAAAATGGTCATTCATGGCTATTTTCGACAAAAATGGGGGTTGTGTGGCCATTGATCATCGACCAGACGCTCATACACCTCACCCCACATATGTTTCCTTGCCATAGATCACATTCTTGGATTTCTGGTGGAGACCATTTCTTGGTTAAAAACTCGTACGTGTTAGCCTTCGGTATTATTGAAAATGGTCGTTCATGGCTATTTTCGGCAAAATGGGGGTTGTGTGGCCATTGATCTTCCACCATAGGCTCATACACCTCACCCCACATATGTTTCCTTGCCATAGATCACATTCTTGGATTTCTGGTGGAGACCATTTCTTGGTCAAAAATCCGTCGGTGTTAGCCTTCGGTATTATTGAAAATGGTCATTCATGGCTATTTTCGGCAAAATGGGGGTTGTGTGGCCATTTATCATCGACCAGAGGCTCATACACCTCACCCCACATATGTTTCCTTGCCATAGATTACATTCTTGGATTTCTGGTGGAGACCATTTCTTGGTTAAAAACTCGTACGTGTTAGCCTTTGGTATTTTTGAAAATGGTCATTCATGGCTATTTTCGACAAAAATGGGGGTTGTGTGGCCATTGATCATCGACCAGACGCTCATACACCTCACCCCACATATGTTTCCTTGCCATAGATCACATTCTTGGATTTATGGTGGAGACCATTTCTTGGTCAAAAATCCGTAGGTGTTAGCCTTCAGTGTCATTGAAAATGGTCGTTCATGGCTATTTTCGACAAAAATTAGGGTTGTGTGGCCATTGATCGTCGACCAGAGGCTCATACACCTCACCCCACATATGTTTCCTTGCCATAGATCACACCATAGATTACATTCTTGGATTTCTGGTGGAAACCATTTCTTGGTTAAAAACTCGTACGTGTTAGCCTTCGGTATTATTGAAAATGGTCACTCATGGCTATTTTCGGCAAAATGGGGGTTGTGTGGCCATTGATCATCGACCAGAGGCTCGTACACCTCACTCCACATATGTTTCCTTGCCATAGATCACATTCTTGGATTTCTTGTGGAGACCATTTCTTGGTCAAAAATCCGTAGGTGTTAGCCTTTAGTATTTTTGAAAATGGTCATTCATGGCTATTTTCGACAAAAATGGGGGTTGTGTGGCCATTGATCATCGACCAGACGCTCATACACCTCACCCCACATATGTTTCCTTGCCATAGATCACATTCTTGGATTTCTGGTGGAGACCATTTCTTGGTTAAAAACTCGTACGTGTTAGCCTTCGGTATTATTGAAAATGGTCGTTCATGGCTATTTTCGGCAAAATGGGGGTTGTGTGGCCATTGATCTTCCACCATAGGCTCATACACCTCACCCCACATATGTTTCCTTGCCATAGATCACATTCTTGGATTTCTGGTGGAGACCATTTCTTGGTCAAAAATCCGTAGGTGTTAGCCTTCGGTATTATTGAAAATGGTCGTTCATGGCTATTTTCGACAAAAATGGGGGTTGTGTGGCCATTGATCATCGACCAGAGGCTCATACACCTCACCCCACATATGTTTCCTTGCCATAGATCACATTCTTGGATTTCTGGTGGAGACCATTTCTTGGTCAAAAATCCGTAGGTGTTAGCCTTCGGTATTTTTGAAAATGGTCATTCATGGCTATTTTCGGCAAAATGGGGGTTGTGTGGCCATTGATCATCGACCAGAGGCTCGTACACCTCACCCCACATATGTTTCCTTGCCATAGATCAAATGTTCTCCACCATAAATCCAAGAATGTGATCTATGGCAAGGAAACATATGTGTAGTGAGGTGTATGAGCCTCTGGTCGAAGATCAATGGTCTCCACCAGAAATCCAAGAATGTGATCTATGGCAAGGAAACATATGTGGGGTGAGGTGTATGAGCCTCTGGTCGATGATCAATGGCCACACAACCCCCATTTTGTCGAAAATAGCCATGAATGACCATTTTCAATAATACCGAAGGCTAACACGTACGAATTTTTAACCAAGAAATGGTTTCCACCAGAAATCCAAGAATGTAATATATGGCAAGGAAACATATGTGGGGTGAAGTGTACGAGCCTCTGGTCGATGATCAATGGCCACACAACCCCCATTTTTTATGAAAATAGCCATGAGCGACCATTTTCAATAATACTAGAGGCTAACACCTACGGATTTTAGACCAAGAAATGGTTGATAGTCGCCTAGAGGGGGGGGTGAATAGGGCGAAACTGAAATTTACAAATATAAACACAACTACAAGCCGGGTTAGCGTTAGAAATATGAAACCGAGTCCGCGAGAGAGGGTGGAAAACAAATCGCAAGCAAATGAAGAGTGTGACACGCGGATTTGTTTTACCGAGGTTCGGTTCTCTCAAACCTACTCCCCGTTGAGGAGGCCACAAAGGCCGGGTCTCTTTCAACCCTTCCCTCTCTCAAACGATCCCACGGATCGAGTGAGCTTTCTCTTCTCAATCACTTGGAACACAAAGTACCCACAAGGACCACCACAAGTTTGGTGTCTCTTGCCTCAATTACAAGTGAGTTTGATCGCAATGAAGGAATCAAGAAAGAAGAAAGCAATCCAAGCGCAAGAGCTCGAAAGAACACAAGCAAATCTCTCTCTCTAGTCACTAGGGCGTTGTGTGGAATTTGGAGAGGATTTGATCTCTTTGGTGTGTCTAGAATTGAATGCTAGAGCTCTTGTAAGTAGTTGGGAAGTGGAAAACTTGGATGCAATGAATGGTTGGGTGGTTGGGGTATTTATAGCCCCAACCACCAAAATAACCGTTGGTGGAGGCTGTCTGTTCGATGGCGCACCGGACATGTCCAGTGCCCCTGCCACGTCACCAGTGCCGTTGGAATCTGACTGTTGGAGTTTTGACTTCTGGGCCCGCCTCGATGTCCGGTGGCGCACCGGACATGCACTGTTCACTGTCCGGTGCGCCGGCATGGGCGACTCTGACTTCTGCGCGCGCTGCGCGCGCAATAAATGCATCGCAGGTAGCCGTTGGCGCCATAGTAGCCGTTGCTCCGTGGATGCACTGGACAGTCCGGTGCACACCGGACATGTCCGGTGAATTATAGCGGAGCAGCCGCTCTGATTTCCCGAGGCTGGCGAGTTCCTGAGCCGCGTCCCGTTGGAGCACCGGACACTGTCCGGTGTACACCGGACAGTCCGGTGAATTATAGCGCGCCGGCTCTGGAGAATTCCCGAAGGCGACGAGTTCGCGTTGAAGTCCTTTGGTGCACCGGACACTGTCCAGTGGTGCACCGGACAGTCCGGTGCGCCAGACCAGAGGAGCCTTCGGTTGCTCCTTTGCTCTTTTGTTGAACCCAACACTTGGTCTTTTTATTGGCTAAGTGTGAACCTTTTGCACCTGTATAACTTATACACTAGAACAAACTAGTTAGTCCAAAGATTTGTGTTGGGCAATTCAACCACCAAAATTATATAGGAACTAGGTGTAAGCCTAATTCCCTTTCAATCTCCCCCTTTTTGGTGATTGATGCCAACACAAACCAAAGCAAATATAGAAGTGCATAATTGAACTAGTTTGCATAATATAAGTGAAAAGGTTGCTTGGAATTGAGCCAATATAAATACTTACAAGATATGCATGGATTGTTTCTTCATTTTTAACATTTTGGACCACGCTTGCACCACATGTTTTGTTTTTGCAAAATCTTTTCTAAATCTTTTCAAAGTTCTTTTGCAAATAGTCAAGGGTAAATGAATAAGAGTTTGCAAAGCATTTTCAAGATTTGAAATTTTCTCCCCCTGTTCCAAATGCTTTTCCTTTGACTAAACAAAACTCCTCCTAAATAAAATCTCCTCTTAGTGTTCAAGAGGGTTTTGATGAAACAATTTTGAAATACTACTTTCTCCCCTTTTTGAACACATTAAGATACCAAATTGACAATTGGAAATTACATTTTAAAATTAGGTGGTGGTGCGGTCCTTTTGCTTTGGGCTAATACTTCCTCCCCCTTTGGCATGAATCGCCAAAAACGGAGTCATTAGAGCCCTTCAAATAACTTTCTCCTCCCTTGGTCATAAATAAAAGAGTGAAGATTATACCAAAGTAGGAGTCCTTTTGTTTTGCTCTCTCCCCCAAGGATAGAGAGCGGCTCGGAGTGACGGCGAAGGATGAGTTGACGGAGTGGAAGCCTTTGTCTTCGCCGAAGACTCCAATGCCCTTTCAATGCACCTATGACTTGATTTGAAGTAGACTTGAAAACACATTAGTCATAGCATATGAAAGAGACATGATCAAAGGTATATTCATGAGCTATGTGTGCAAGTTAGCAATAGAAATTTCTAGAATCAAGAATATTGAGCTCATGCCTAAGTTTGGTAAAAGTTTGTTCATCAAGTGGTTTGGTAAAGATATCGGCTAATTGATCTTTAGTATTAATGTATGCAATCTCAATATCTCCCTTTTGTTGGTGATCCCTAAGAAAATGATACCGAATGGCTATGTGCTTAGTGCGGCTATGCTCGACGGGATTGTCGGCCATTTTGATTGCACTCTCATTATCACATAGCAAAGGGACTTTGGTTAATTTGTAATCGTAGTCCCGCAGGGTTTGCCTCATCCAAAGCAATTGCGCGCAACAATGACCTGCGGCAATGTACTCGGCTTCGGCGGTTGAAAGAGCGACCAAATTTTGCTTCTTTGAGGCCCAAGACACCAAGGATCTTCCCAAGAACTGGCAAGTCCCTGATGTGCTCTTTCTATTAATCTTACACCCCGCCCAATCGGCATCTGAATAACCAATTAAATCAAAAGTGGATCCCCGAGGGTACCAAAGCCCAAACTTAGGAGTATAAGCCAAATATCTCAAGATTCGTTTTACGGTCGTAAGGTGGGATTCCTTAGGGTCGGATTGGAATCTTGCACACATGCAAAGGGAAAGCATAATGTCCGGTCGAGATGCACATAAATAGAGTAATGAACCTATCATCGACCGGTATACCTTTTGATCCACAGACTTACCTCCCGTGTCGAGGTCGAGATGCCCATTAGTTCCCATGGGTGTCTTGATGGGTTTGGCATCCTTCATCCCAAACTTGGTTAGAATGTCTTGAGTGTACTTTGTTTGGCTGATGAAGGTGCCCTCTTGGAGTTGTTTGACTTGGAATCCTAGAAAATACTTCAACTCCCCCATCATCAACATCTCGAACTTTTGTGTCATGATCCTACTAAATTCTTCATAAGTAGATTCGTTAGTAGACCCAAATATGATATCATCAACATAAATTTGGCATACAAACAAATCATTGTCAAGAGTTTTAGTGAATAGAGTAGGATCGGCTTTTCCGACTTTGAAGCCATTAGCAATAAGGAAATCCCTAAGGCATTCATACCATGCTCTTGGGGCTTGCTTGAGCCCGTAAAGCGCCTTAGAGAGCTTATAGACATGGTTAGGATACTCACTGTCTTCAAAGCCGGGAGGTTGCTCAACATAGACCTCTTCCTTGATTGGTCCATTGAGGAAGGCACTTTTCACGTCCATTTGATAAAGCTTAAAGCCATGGTAAGTAGCATAGGCTAATAATATACGAATTGACTCAAGCCTAGCTACGGGTGCATAGGTTTCACCGAAATCCAAACCTTCGACTTGGGAGTATCCCTTGGCCACAAGTCGAGCTTTGTTCCTTACCACCACACCATGCTCGTCTTGCTTGTTGCGGAAGACCCATTTGGTTCCTACAACATTTTGGTTAGGACGTGGAACTAAATGCCATACCTCATTCCTAGTGAAGTTGTTGAGCTCTTCTTGCATCGCCACCACCCAATCCGAATCTTGTAGTGCTTCCTCTACCCTGTGTGGCTCAATAGAGGAAACAAACGAGTAATGTTCACAAAAATGTGCAACACGAGATCTAGTAGTTACCCCCTTATGAATGTCGCCGAGGATGGTGTCGACGGGGTGATCTCGTTGGATTGCTTGGTGGACTCTTGGGTGTGGCGGCCTTTGTTCCTCTTCCTCCTTGTCTTCCTCATTTGCATCTCCCCCTTGATCATTGCCATCATCTTGAGGTGGCTCAATTGCTTGATCTTCTACTTCATCAACTTGAGCCTCATCCTCATTTTGAGTTGGTGGAGATGCTCGCGTGGAGGAGGATGGTTGATCTTGTGCTTTTGGAAGCTCTTCGGATTCCTTAGGACACACATCCCCAATGGACATGTTCCTTAGCGCGATGCACGGAGCCTCTTCATCACCTATCTCATCAAGATCAACTTGCTCTACTTGAGAGCCGTTAGTTTCATCAAACACAACGTCACATGAGACTTCAACTAGTCCAGTGGACTTGTTAAAGACCCTATATGCCCTTGTGTTTGAGTCATAACCAAGTAAAAAGCCTTCCACAGTCTTAGGAGCAAATTTAGATTTTCTACCTCTTTTAATAAGAATAAAGCATTTGCTACCAAAGACTCTAAAATATGAAATGTTGGGCTTTTTACCGGTTAGGAGTTCATATGATGTCTTCTTGAGGATTCGGTGTAGATACAACCGGTTGATGGCATAGCAAGCGGTGTTGACCGCCTCGGCCCAAAACCGATCCGAAGTCTTGTACTCATCAAGCATGGTCCTTGCCATGTCTAATAGAGTTCGATTCTTCCTCTCCACTACACCATTTTGTTGTGGGGTGTAGGGAGAAGAGAACTCATGCTTGATGCCCTCTTCCTCAAGAAAGCCTTCGATTTGAGAGTTCTTGAACTCCGTCCCGTTGTCGCTTCTTATTTTCTTGATCCTTAAGCCAAACTCATTTTGAGCCCGTCTCAAGAATCCCTTTAAGGTCTCTTGGGTTTCAGATTTTTCCTGTAAAAAGAATACCCAAGTGAAGCGAGAATAATCATCCACTATTACAAGACAATACTTACTCCCGCCGATGCTTATGTAAGCAATCGGGCCGAATAGGTCCATGTGTAGGAGCTCTAGTGGTCTTTCGGTCGTCATGATGTTCTTGTGTGGATGATGGGCTCCAACTTGCTTTCCTGCCTGACATGCACTACAAATCCTGTCTTTCTCAAAATGAACATTTGTTAGTCCTAAAATGTGTTCTCCCTTTAGAAGCTTATGAAGATTCTTCATCCCAACATGGGCTAGTCGGCGGTGCCAGAGCCAACCCATGTTAGTCTTAGCAATTAAGCATGTGTCGAGTTCAGCTCTATCAAAATCTACTAAGTATAGCTGACCCTCTAACACACCCTTAAATGCTATTGAATCATCACTTCTTCTAAAGACAGTGACACCTACATCAGTAAATTGACAGTGGTAGCCCATTTGACATAATTGTGAAACGGAAAGCAAATTGTAATCTAAAGAATCTACAAGAAAAACATTGGAAATTGAATGGTCAGGAGATATAGCAATTTTACCAAGACCTTTGACCAAACCTTGATTTCCATCCCCGAATGTGATAGCTCGTTGGGGATCTTGGTTTTTCTCATAGGAGGAGAACATCCTTTTCTCCACTGTCATATGGTTTGTGCACCCGCTGTCGAGTATCCAACTTGAGCCCCCGGATGCATAAACCTCCAAAACAATTTTAGTTCTTGACTTTAGGTACCCAAACGGTTTTGGGTCCTTTGGCATTAGAAACAAGAACTTTGGGTATCCAATCACAAGTCTTTGACCCCTTGTGTTTGCCCCCAACAAACTTGGCAACTACCTTGCCGGATTTGTTAGTCAAAACATAAGATGCATCAAAAGTTTTAAAACAAATATCATGATCATTTGATGCAATAGGAGTTTTCTTCTTAGGCAACTTAGCACGGGTTGGTTGCCTAGAGCTAGATGTCTCACCCTTATACATAAAAGCATGATTAGGGCCAGAGTGAGACTTCCTAGAGTGAATTCTCCTAATTTTGTCCTCGGGATAACCGGCAGGGTATAAAATGTAACCCTCGTTATCCTGAGGCATGGGAGCCTTGCCCTTAACAAAGTTGGACAATCTTTTAGGAGGGGCATTAAGTTTGACATTGTCTCCCCTTTGAAAGCCAATGCCATCCTTGATGCCCGGGCGTCTCCCATTATAGAGCATACTTCTAGCAAATTTAAACTTTTCATTTTCTAAGTTATGCTCGACAATTTTAGCATCTAATTTTGCTATATGATCATTTTGTTGTTTAATCAAAATCATGTGATCATGAATAGCATCAACATCAATATCTCTACATCTAGTACAAATAGTGACATGCTCAATGGTAGACGTAGATGGTTTGCAAGAATTAAGTTCAACAATCTTAGCACGTAATATATCATTCTTATCTCTAAGATCGGAAATTGTAACTTTGCAAACATCAAAATCTTTAGCCTTAGCAATCAAGTTTTCATTTTCTAATCTAAGGCTAGCAAGAGATACATTCAATTCTTCAATCTTAGCAAGTAAATCATCATTATTGTTTCTAAGATTGGGAATTGAAATATCACAAACATGAGAATCAACCTTAGCATTTAAACTCGCATTTTCATTTCTAAGGTTGTCAATCATCTCATGGCAAGTTCTTAGCTCACTAGATAGTTTTTGACATTTTTCTACTTCTAGAGCATAAGCATTTTTAACCTTAACATGCTTCTTATTTTCTTTAATAAGGAAGTCCTCTTGAGTGTCCAAGAGATCATCCTTTTCATGAATGGCACTAATCAATTCATTAAGTTTTTCCTTTTGTTGCATGTTGAGGTTGGCAAAAAGAGATCGCAAGTTATCCTCCTCATCACTAGCATTATCATCACTAGAAGACTCATATTTAGTGGAGGAGTTAGATTTAACCTTCTTCCGTTTGCCGTCCTTTGCCATGAGGCACTTGTGGCCGACGTTGGGGAAGAGGAGTCCCTTGGTGACGGCGATGTTGGCGGCGTCCTCGTCGTCGGAGGAGTCGCTTGAGCTCTTGTCGGAGTCCCACTCCCGACAAACATGGGCATCGCCGCCCTTCTTCTTGTAGTACCTCTTCTTTTCTCTCCTCTTGCCCTTCTTGTCGTTATCCCTGTCACTGTCACTTGATAATGGACATTTTGCAATAAAGTGATCGGGCTTACCACACTTGTAGCAAACTTTCTTGGAGCGGGACTTGTAGTCTTTCCCCCTCCTTTGCTTGAGGATTTGGCGGAAGCTCTTGATGACGAGCGCCATTTCCTCATTGTCGAGCTTGGAGGCGTCGATTGGTTGTCTACTTGGTGTAGACTCCTCCTTCTTTTCCTCTGTCGCCTTGAATGCGACGGGTTGAGCTTCGGATGTGGAGGGATCATCAAGCTCGTTGATCTCCCTCGAGCCTTCGATCATGCACTCAAAACTTACAAAATTCCCGATAACTTCCTCTGGGGTCATTTTAGTATATCTAGGATTACGACGAATTAATTGAACTTGAGTGGGGTTAAGGAAAATGAGAGATCTTAGAATAACCTTAACCACTTCGTGGTCGTCCCACTTCTTGCTCCCGAGGTTGCGCACTTGGTTCACCAAGGTCTTGAGCCGGTTGTACATGTGTGGTGGCTCTTCCCCTTTGCGAAGCCGGAACCGACCGAGCTCCCCCTCGATCGTTTCCCGCTTGGTGATCTTTGTGAGCTCATCTCCCTCGTGCGCGGTTTTGAGCACATCCCAAACCTCCTTGGCGCTCTTCAACCCTTGAACTTTGTTATACTCCTCTCTACTTAAAGAGGCGAGGAGTATTGTTGTTTCTTGAGAGTTGAAGTGCTCGATTTGGGCCACCTCATCCTCATCATAGTCTTCATCCCCTACGGACGGTACCTGTGCACCAAACTCAACAACATCCCATATACTTTTGTGGAGCGAGGTTAGATGAAATCACATTAAATCGCTCCACCTAGCGTAATATTCACCATCAAAAGTTGGTGGTTTGCCTAATGGGACGGAAAGTAAAGGTGTATGTTTAGAAATGCGAGGGTAGCTTAGGGGAATCTTACTATACTTCTTACGCTCTTGGCGTTTAGAAGTGACGGACGCCGCGTCGGAGCCGGAGGTGGATGTTGATGAAGTGTCGGTCTCGTAGTAGACGACTTTCCTCATCCTCTTGTGCTTGTCCCCACTCCGATGCGGCTTGTGAGAGGAAGATTTCTCCTTCTTCTCTTTGTGGTGAGAAGAAGATTTCTTCTCCTTCCCTTTGTTGGAGGAGCTCTTCTTCTTCTCCTTCCTCTTAGTGCGGGACTCTTCCGATGAAGTGCTCCCGTGGCTTGTAGTGGGCTTTTCGCCGGTCTCCATCTCCTTCTTGGCGTGATCTCCCGACATTACTTCGAGCGGTTAGGCTCTAATGAAGAACCTGGCTTTGATACCAATTGATAGTCGCCTAGAGGGGGGGGTGAATAGGGCGAAACTGAAATTTACAAATATAAACACAACTACAAGCCGGGTTAGCGTTAGAAATATGAAACCGAGTCCGCGAGAGAGGGTGGAAAACAAATCGCAAGCAAATGAAGAGTGTGACACGCGGATTTGTTTTACCGAGGTTCAGTACTCTCAAACCTACTCCCCGTTGAGGAGGCCACAAAGGTCGGGTCTCTTTCAACCCTTCCCTCTCTCAAACGATCCCACGGATCGAGTGAGCTTTCTCTTCTCAATCACTTGGAACACAAAGTTCCCACAAGGACCACCACAAGTTTGGTGTCTCTTGCCTCAATTACAAGTGAGTTTGATCGCAATGAAGGAATCAAGAAAGAAGAAAGCAATCCAAGCGCAAGAGCTCGAAAGAACACAAGCAAATCTCTCTCTCTAGTCACTAGGGCGTTGTGTGGAATTTGGAGAGGATTTGATCTCTTTGGTGTGTCTAGAATTGAATGCTAGAGCTCTTGTAAGTAGTTGGGAAGTGGAAAACTTGGATGCAATGAATGGTTGGGTGGTTGGGGTATTTATAGCCCCAACCACCAAAATAACCGTTGGTGGAGGCTGTCTGTTCGATGGCGCACCGGACATGTTCGGTGCCCCTGCCATGTCACCAGTGCCGTTGGAATCTGACCGTTGGAGTTCTGACTTCTGGGCCCGCCTCGATGTCCGGTGGCGCACCGGACATGCACTGTTCACTGTCCGGTGCGCCGGCATGGGCGACTCTGACTTCTGCGCGCGCTGCGCGCGCATTAAATGCATCGCAGGTAGCCGTTGGCGCCGAAGTAGCCTTTGCTCCGTGGATGCACCGGACAGTCCGGTGCACACCGGACATGTCCGGTGAATTATAGCGGAGCAGCCGCTCTGATTTCCCGAGGCTGGCGAGTTCCTGAGCTGCGTCCCGTTGGAGCACCGGACACCGTCCGGTGTACACTGGACAGTTCGGTGAATTATAGCGCGCCGGCTCTGGAGAATTCCCGAAGGCGACGAGTTCGCGTTGAAGTCCTCTGGTGCACCGGACACTGTCTGGTGGTGCACCGGACAGTCCGGTGCGCCAGACCAGAGGAGCCTTCGGTTGCTCCTTTGCTCTTTTGTTGAACCCAACACTTGGTCTTTTTATTGGCTAAGTGTGAACCTTTTGCACCTGTATAACTTATACACTAGAACAAACTAGTTAGTCCAAAGATTTGTGTTGGGCAATTCAACCACCAAAATTATATAGGAACTAGGTGTAAGCCTAATTCCCTTTCAATGGTCTCCACCAGAAATCCAAGAATGTGATCTATGGCAAGGAAACATATGTGGGGTGAGGTGTATGAGCGTCTGGTCGATGATCAATGGCCACACAACCCCCATTTTTGTCGAAAATAGCCATGAATGACCATTTTCAATAATACCGAAGGCTAACACCTACGGATTTTTGAGCAAGAAATGGTCTCCACCAGAAATCCAAGAATGTGATCTATGGCAAGGAAACATATGTGGGGTGAGGTGTATGAGCCTCTGGTCGATGATCAATGGCCACACAACCCCCATTTTGCCGAAAATAGCCATGAATGACCATTTACAATAATACCGAAGGCTAACACGTACGAGTTTTTAACCAAGAAATGGTCTCCACGAGAAATCCAAGATTATGATCTATGGCAAGAAAACATATGTGGGGTGAAGTGTACGAGCCTCTGGTCGATGATCAATGGCAACACAACCCCCAATTTTGTCGAAAATAGCCATGAGCGACCATTTTCAATAATACTAGAGGCTAACACCTACGGATTTTAGACCAAGAAATGGTCTCCACCAGAAATCCAAGAATGTGATCTACGACAAGGAAACATATGTGGGGTGAGGTGTATGAGCCTCTAGTCGATGATCAATGGCCACACAACTCCCATTTTGCCGAAAATAGCCATGAATGACCGTTTTCAATAATATCAAAGGCTAACACCTACGGATTTTTGACCAAGAAATGGTCTCCACCAGAAATCCAAGAATGTGATCTATGGCAAGGAAACATATGTGGGGTGAGGTGTATGAGCCTCTGGTCGATGATAAATGGCCACACAACCCCCATTTTTTATGAAAATAGCCATGAGCGACCTTGAAAATAGCCATGAGCGACCATTTTCAATAATACTAGAGGCTAACACCTACGGATTTTAGATCAAAAAATGGTCTCCACCAGAAATCCAAGAATGTGATCTATGGCAAGGAAACATATGTGTAGTGAGGTGTATGAGCCTCTAGTCGATGATCAATGGCCACACAACCCCCATTTTTGTCGAAAATAGCCATGAATGACCATTTTCAATAATACCGAAGGCTAACAGCGACCATTTTCAATAATACTAGAGGCTAAGACCTACAGATTTTTGACCAAGAAATTGTCTCCACCAGAAATCCAAGAATGTGATCTATGGCAAGGAAACATATGTGGGGTGAGGTTTATGAGCCTCTAGTCGATGATTAATGGCCACACAACCCCCATTTTTTATGAGCCTCTGGTCGATGATCAATGGCCACACAACCCCCATTTTTGTCGAAAATAGCCATGAATGACCATTTACAATAATACCGAAGGCTAACACCTACGGATTTTTGACCAAGAAATGGTCTCCACCAGAAATCCAAGAATGTGATCTATGGCAAGGAAACATATGTGGGGTGAGGTGTATGAGCCTATGGTCGATGATCAATGGCCACACAACCCCCATTTTGCCGAAAATAGCCATGAATGACCATTTTCAATAATACCGAAGGCTAAGACCTACGGATTTTTGACCAAGAAATGGTCTCCACCAGAAATCCAAGAATGTGATCTATGGCAAGGAAACATATGTGGGGTGAGGTGTATGAGCCTCTGGTCGATGATCAATGGCCACACAACCCCCATTTTTGTCGAAAATAGCCATGAACGACCATTTTCAATAATACCGAAGGCTAACACCTACGGATTTTTAACCAAGAAATGGGGGTTGTGTGGCCATTGATCATCGACCAGACGCTCATACACCTCACCCCACATATGTTACCTTGCCATAGATCACATTCTTGGATTTCTGGTGGAGACCATTTCTTGGTCAAAAATCCGTAGGTGTTAGCCATCGGTATTATTGTAAATGGTCATTCATGGCTATTTTCGACAAAAATGGGGGTTGTGTGGCCATTGATCATCGACCAGAGGCTCATACACCTCACCCCACATATGTTTCCTTGCCATAGATCACATTCTTGGATTTCTGGTGGAGACCATTTCTTGGTCAAAAATCCGTAGGTCTTAGCCTCTAGTATTATTGAAAATGGTCGCTCATGGCTATTTTCGACAAAAATGGGGGTTGTGTGGCCATTGATCATCGACCAAACGCTCATACACCTCACCCCACATATGTTTCCTTGCCATAGAATGACCATTTACAATAATACCGAAGGCTAACACCTACGGATTTTTGACCAAGAAATGGTCTCCACCAGAAATCCAAGAATGTGATCTATGGCAAGGAAAGATATGTGGGGTGAGGTTGTATGAGCCTCTAGTCGATGATCAATGGCCACACAACCCCCATTTTTGTCGAAAATAGCCATGAATGACCATTTTCAATAATACCGAAGGCTAACACGTACGAGTTTTTAACCAAGAAATGGTTTCCACCTGAAATCCAAGAATGTAATCTATGGCAAGGAAACATATGTGGGGTGAGGTGTATGAGCCTCTGGTCGACGATCAATGGCCACACAACCCTAATTTTTGTCGAAAATAGCCATGAACGACCATTTTCAATGACACTGAAGGCTAACACCTATGGATTTTGACCAAGAAATGGTATCCACCATAAATCCAAGAATGTGATCTATGGCAAGGAAACATATGTGGGGTGAGGTGTATGAGCGTCTGGTCGATGATCAATGGCCACACAACCCCCATTTTTGTCGAAAATAGCCATGAATGACCATTTTCAAAAATACCGGAGGCTAACACATTCGGATTTTTGACCAAGAAATGGTCTCCACCAGAAATCCAAGAATGTGATCTATGGCAAGGAAACATATGTGGGGTGAGGTGTATGAGCCTCTGGTCGACGATCAATGGCCACACAACCCCCATTTTTTATGAAAATAGCCATGAGCGACCTTGAAAATAGCCATGAGCGACCTTGAAAATAGCCATGAACGACCATTTTCAATAATACCGAAGGCTAACACGTACGAGTTTTTAACCAAGAAATGGTTTCCACCAGAAATCCAAGAATGTAATCTATGGCAAGGAAACATATGTGGGGTGAGGTTTATGAGCCTCTAGTCGATGATAAATGGCCACACAACCCCCATTTTTTATGAAAATAGCCATGAGCGACCTTGAAAATAGCCATGAGCGACCATTTTCAATAATACTAGAGGCTAACACCTACGGATTTTAGACCAAGAAATGGTCTCCACCAGAAATCCAAGAATGTGATCTATGGCAAGGAAACATATGTGTAGTGAGGTGTATGAGCCTCTAGTCGATGATCAATGGCCACACAACCCCCATTTTTGTCGAAAATAGCCATGAATGACCATTTTCAATAATACCGAAGGCTAACAGCGACCATTTTCAATAATACTAGAGGCTAAGACCTACGGATTTTTGTCCAAGAAATGGTCTCCACCAGAAATCCAAGAATGTGATCTATGGCAAGGAAACATATGTGGGGTGAGGTTTATGAGCCTCTAGTCGATGATAAATGGCCACACAACCCCCATTTTTTTATGAGCCTCTGGTCGATGATTAATGGCCACACAACCCCCATTTTTGTCGAAATAGCCATGAATGGACCATTTACAATAATACCGAAGGCTAACACCTACGGATTTTTGACCAAGAAATGGTCTCCACCAGAAATCCAAGAATGTGATCTATGGCAAGGAAACATATGTGGGGTGAGGTGTATGAGCCTATGGTCGATGATCAATGGCCACACAACCCCCATTTTGCCGAAAATAGCCATGAATGACCATTTTCAATAATACCGAAGGCTAAGACCTACGAATTTTTGACCAAAAAATGGTCTCCACCAGAAATCCAAGAATGTGATCTATGGCAAGGAAACATATGTGGGGTGAGGTGTATGAGCCTCTGGTCGATGATCAATGGCCACACAACCCCCATTTTTGTCGAAAATAGCCATGAACGACCATTTTCAATAATACCGAAGGCTAACACCTACGGATTTTTGACCAAGAAATGGTCTCCACCAGAAATCCAAGAATGTGATCTATGGCAAGGAAACATATGTGGGGTGAGGTGTATGAGCCTCTGGTCGACGATCAATGGCCACACAACCCTAATTTTTGTCGAAAATAGCCATGAACGACCATTTTCAATGACACTGAAGGCTAACACCTACAAATTTTTGACCAAGAAATGGTCTCCACCAGAAATCCAAGAATGTGATCTATGGCAAGGAAACATATGTGGGGTGAGGTGATGAGCCTCTAGTCGACGATCAATGGCCGCACAACCCCCATTTTGCCGAAAATAGCCATGAACGACCATTTTCAAAAATACCAAAGGCTAACACCTACGGATTTTTGACCAAGAAATGGTCTCCACCAGAAATCCAAGAATGTGATCTATGGCAAGGAAACATATGTGGGGTGAGGTGTATGAGCCTCTGGTCGATGATCAATGGCCACACAACCCCCATTTTTTGTCGAAAATAGCCATGAACGACCATTTTCAATAATACCGAAGGCTAACACCTACGGATTTTTGACCAAGAAATGGTCTCCACCAGAAATCCAAGAATGTGATCTATGGCAAGGAAACATATGTGGGGTGAGGTGTATGAGCCTCTGGTCGACGATCAATGGCCACACAACCCTAATTTTTGTCGAAAATAGCCATGAACGACCATTTTCAATGACACTTGTAACACCCGGGTTTTAGGGGTCCCAAAGCCCGGGCGTAACATAATCACCAGGTGTGCTGGGACCAAGTCTCACACATATGATGAATCATGGCACAGGATCGAATGTCACATCTTTACTATATAATAGGAGTTCTATACAAAATAAATAATTACATTATAAGGAGACAACGGTCCAGCAACCCAAAGTTGACTGGGGGACGACGGCCTAGACCACTCACGAACTCATCGCAGCATCCTCCAAGCGCCTCATCCTGCGGTACCTGTTCTTGACCTGTGGGGGGGGTGTGAGACAGCAAGAGTGAGCTCACATACGTTGATCGCTCAACAAGTTGTGGGGAATAATGTGCATGAGCTCGCCAAAGGTGGGAGCTCACGTGAAGTGTAAGGCTTACCAAAGAGGATGGTTAGAGCTGAGCATTGCTTTTAAAGTTGGTCAAAATTTTATTAGCAATTACTAAGTATAAGTAAATACCAACTCAATTAAGTAGTAGAACAAAAGTAACAACCTCACCTGCGATGCAATGCATATGACAAATTGAGTTTAAGTTCCATAATTTAATCATGTGAGTGTCCGAGCCGCTCATGACCGTGAGCATGGCTAGTATACCAGTTTTACACTCTGCAGAGGTTGCACATCTTTACCCACAAGTCATGTTACCCATCTGCCAAGGGATCGCGACTTCCCATTCACCTCTACCGAGGAGGCGAGGCAGGGTAACACTACGAGGCCTTTACAAAGTTCCACTAGCTTCAGAAAACCCGCTACAGTTTATAGGAAGCTCCAATGCAGGAATCCCTTGCAGGACCGCCATCGCAGCAAAATCCTCCCGAGGGCCTCCCTACACTGACCACATCCCCTACTGCCCTTGCCCCTTTCGGGTAAGGTAGTCCTCCACTAGCTTTCCTAATTAGTCAGCCAAGGGCGTCCATAAACCCTTGTGGTAGCACTGTTTTCTCGGGTGGTTTCTCCATGTTCCAGTTAACATAATGATCTTATCATGAACAGTAATAATAAAAAGACAATACAGTGTGATCATGAATAATGTATCTTTATACCCAAAACCACATAAAGCACTAGCAGGTACTACCCGAAAAGTTCAGTGGTAAACAAGGTATAAAGATAGACTAACTAGGGTAACCTATTGGGTCCCATCAAAATTAACCTATGCAGATCATTATGATTAATTAGAACATGAGTGGGTAAAAGAAGTGATCAAGGGCACAACTTGCCTGGGACTTGAGATTCCAGGTACCAGGATGATCCTCGGGTGACTCGTGACCCTTGCTCTAGTCGTAGCAATACAAACAAACATTATATAGACAAAAATTAACATTACACCAAACATAAGAACAAAATACATAATTAATAGTCTACCTATTAAATAAAGTCATAGGAACAGGAACCATTAATTTTGGAGTTATATATTTTAAGTTATGAATTTCCAAAGATTTTATGCTTTCAATATAGGGTTAAGTGAGAAATAAATTTTAATGTGTATTTCTTGTAAAAACAGTTGGTACTATTTGATGAACAATAATATTACAAAATTATAGGAACTAGAATAGATCAATTTGGAATTCATATGAATTTTCTATCAATTATGCAAATTCTAGGAATTGTTTTTATATTAAAAACTCATTTCTAATTCATTAACCTGATTTTATAACTCTCTGGACGGGGCCCTCATTTTCTGGAAAACGCAGGGGTCTCGGGTAAGTTTTCCTGAGACACAGAAAACAACTCTACGGACCGCAGGTTGATTACCAAAAACTGTAGGGTTTCATATGAAAAATGTAACACGACGAAGGGGTATGGTAACACCACGATCGTCCGATTAGAGTATAACGGCCCAGATTAAATCGCCAATGATCCGAACCGGTACTTAAACTAAGGCCGCCAGATCGTCATCCAACGGTGCGCACCCACCCGATCCGGACCATCGAGCCCAGAATCTACGGCTCGATCAAAATGAGCAAACATATACACTAGAACCCCATCTCATCCGTTCGCTAGATGATCTACGGACTCCATTGCCCCGGGCCAAAGTGGTTGCGTTCCACTAATCTGGTCCGCCCATCACCGGATCAACGATCCGAGTCGCGGTCTCTTTCCTTCTCGTCCACCGCGGACATGTGAGCTAGAGCATCGCCGCAACCCAGACGAAGGCACACGGAGATAAGCGACACCGGGTCCTAACCTTTTCTCCAGATCTTAGGTGAACGGACGCCATGACCACCCCAAAATCATATGGCCCACCACATAAATCCTACCACGAGCTCAAACCCCCCGGACTACGACACTGCGTGATGTCACGGCGGTGCACAGAAAATCGCCCAACGATACCTTCGCCGGGAGATACACCGAGCAGGCGCCCAGCTACCCCAAGTTCGAGTCTAACCATGGTAGAGCGTGAGTAGAGTCAATGGCTGGAGGGGATGTCACTTACCAGCAGAGGTGGCGCGCAGAGGCCCTTGACCACGCAAAAGATCGAGATCCGCCAGGTCATTGAACTCCGACGACGAATCCGCCCGATTCGGGGTCGCCCCCGCCCGCTCCGAATGCACGGCCGGATTTCCCCCGGACGTTGGCGCACCCCACGCGATTATGCACAGAGGATGGAACACCGGCGCCGAGTACGAGCACGCTGCCCAAGCGGACAGGTGGTGGTCGGGTCCGTCCGTCCATGGCAAGGGGCCCCAGCGCCCAGAAGCTTCCCTCGCGCACGCCCCAGAGAAGATCCCGAGCGGCGCCCAAAGCCTGGGCGAAGGTCGCATCCGCGGTCGACATTGCTGGCAACACGATTCTCTACCCCTTCTCTCTCAAGCGTTTCTCGCTCCCATGGCCGCGCGGTGTGCCCGATCACTGGTGATCCAGCACCACAACGCGTATGACTTGCTTGGCCACCCGATGAGTATGGCCCTGAGGCGCCCGCTCGGGATTTATACCCCCATGACCCAGGTTCAACAGAAACCGAGCGGGAGAGGGCCAACCCCGCAAGGTCTTCCGCGCGACGGGTTCGGCGCAGGGAGGTTGGAGAGTTCTGACGAAGATGGCCCCACACGTTAAGCGTTTCTGGGAGAGAGCGAGAGTAGCCTGGGTGAGTGATGCGCGCGGCGAAGAGAGCGGCTGACGGCGCGGGCCCCATAGGACGGTGAGAACGGCAGGGAGCAATGGGCTGGCGAGGAGGCGAGAAGTGGGAAGGCCGGCTGAAGATTGGGCCCAACACAGGTTTGTTTTTCTTTTTCTTTCTTATATTTTAAATCCAAATTTTCAACCTAGAATTTGAATTCAATTTTACAGCAGAGTTTGTACTCAGTTTGAATATTCTACTTGGTTATACCCAGGTGTGATGAAGTTATATACTTATAAATTTATTTTGTATTATATGATATTCCTTTCTTTCCTTCCCCATTTTCATGGTTTTGTTTTCAAACTAGGGTTTGAATGTTGTGGGCACGTTAATACGTTGCTATTGATACTTTTATTTTTATTATCCACATATGCACAATCAAATAAACTCCAGCATGATGCATATGTTATTGAGGTGTTCTTTGTTTTAATTATCCACTTTTAACTAGGGTTGATCACATGTAATGATAAGTAGAGGTCCCAAATTATTGAGATTATCTCTATTCTCATTTTTGAACTTTTGAGTATTACAACACTGAAGGCTAACACCTACAAATTTTTGACCAAGAAATGGTCTCCACCATAAATCCAAGAATGTGATCTATGGCAAGGAAACATATGTGGGGTGAGGTGTATGAGCCTCTAGTCGACGATCAATGGCCGCACAACCCCCATTTTGCCGAAAATAGCCATGAACGACCATTTTCAAAAATACCAAAGGCTAACACCTACGGATTTTTGACCAAGAAATGGTCTCCACCAGAAATCCAAGAATGTGATCTATGGCAAGGAAACATATGTGGGGTGAGGTGTACGAGCCTCTGGTCGATGATCAATGGCCACAGAACCCCCATTTTGCCGAAAATAGCCATGAATGACCATTTACAATAATACCGAAGGCTAACACCTACGGATTTTTGACCAAGAAATGGTCTCCACCAGAAATCCAAGAATGTGATCTATGGCAAGGAAACATATGTGGGGTGAGGTGTATGAGCCTCTAGTCGATGATCAATGGCCACACAACCCCCATTTTTGTCAAAAATAGCCATGAACGACCATTTTCAATAATACCGAAGGCTAACACCTACGGATTTTTGACCAAGAAATGGTCTCCACCAGAAATCCAAGAATGTGATCTACGACAAGGAAACATATGTGGGGTGAGGTGTATGAGCGTCTGGTCGATGATCAATGGCCACACAACCCCCATTTTTGTCGAAAATAGCCATGAACGACCATTTTCAATAATACAGAAGGCTAACACCTACGGATTTTTGACCAAGAAATCGTCTCCACCAGAAATCCAAGAATGTGATCTATGGCAAGGAAACATATGTGTAGTGAGGTGTACGAGCCTCTGGTCGATGATCAATGGCCACACAACCCCCATTTTTGTCGAAAATAGCCATGAACGACCATTTTCAATAATATCGAAGGCTAACACCTACGGATTTTTGACCAAGAAATGGTCTCCACCAGAAATCCAAGAATATTAGAGGCTAAGACCATTTCTTGGTCAAAAATCCGTACGTGTTAGCCTCTAGTATTATTGAAAATGGTCGCTCATGGCTATTTTCAAGGTCGCTCATGGCTATTTTCATAAAAAATGGGGGTTGTGTGGCCATTGATCATCGACCAGAGGCTCATACACCTCACCCCACATATGTTTCCTTGCCATAGATCACATTCTTGGATTTCTGGTGGAGACCATTTCTTGGTCAAAAATCCGTAGGTCTTAGCCTCTAGTATTATTGAAAATGGTCGCTCATGGCTATTTTCGGCAAAAATGGGGGTTGTGTGGCCATTGATCATCGACCAGACGCTCATACACCTCACCCCACATATGTTTCCTTGCCATAGAATGACCATTTACAATAATACCGAAGGCTAACACCTACGGATTTTTGACCAAGAAATGGTCTCCACCAGAAATCCAAGAATGTGATCTATGGCAAGGAAACATATGTGGGGTGTGGTGTATGAGCCTCTGGTCGATGATCAATGGCCACACAACCCCCATTTTTGTCGAAAATAGCCATGAATGACCATTTTCAATAATACCGAAGGCTAACACGTACGAGTTTTTAACCAAGAAATGGTTTCCACCAGAAATCCAAGAATGTGATCTATGGCAAGGAAACATATGTGGGGTGAAGTGTATGAGCGTCTGGTCGATGATCAATGGCCACACAACCCCCATTTTTGTCGAAAATAGCCATGAATGACCTTGAAAATAGCCATGAGCGACCATTTTCAATAATACTAGAGGCTAACACCTACGGATTTTAGACCAAGAAATGGTCTCCACCAGAAATCCAAGAATGTGATCTATGACAAGGAAACATATGTGGGGTGAGGTGTATGAGCGTCTGGTCGATGATCAATGGCCACACAACCCCATTTTTGTCGAAAATAGCCATGAACGACCATTTTCAATAATACCGAAGGCTAACACCTACGGATTTTTGACCAAAAAATGGTCTCCACCAGAAATCCAAGAATGTGATCTATGGCAAGGAAACATATGTGGGGTGAGGTGTATGAGCCTCTAGTCGATGATCAATGGCCAGACAACCCCCATTTTTGTCGAAAATAGCCATGAATGACCATTTTCAAAAATACCAAAGGCTAACACGTACGGATTTTTGACCAAGAAATGGTCTCCACCAGAAATCCAAGAATGTGATCTATGGCAAGGAAACATATGTGGGGTGAGGTGTACGAGCCTCTGGTCGATGATCAATGGCCACACAACCCCCATTTTGCCGAAAATAGCCATGAATGACCATTTTCAATAATACCGAAGGCTACACGTACGCGTTTTTAACCAAGAAATGGTTCCACCAGAAATCAAGAATGTAATCTATGGCAAGGAAACATATGTGGGGTGAGGTTTATGAGCCTCTAGTTCGATGATAAATGCCACCACAACCCC
>NW_023366976.1:22500-64929 GCF_902167145.1 Zea mays | reverse complement strand
CGGCTTTCCTTCGGTATCTAATAACCTTGCTTCTGCTCGCCGCTGGCGCACCTCTCCTAACTATTGCCCATTTATTCTGGAATAATTTTTTTAGGAGGGACAATTTTACATATTTCTGCCAAATCCTTCTATTATTAAGTACGGCTGGTACCATTTCGATGTGTTTCGATTCTTTCGAAAAAGAGAGGTTTGATGCTTTTGAATTCATTGTATTAATTCCACTTCCTACTCGCAGTATGCTCTTAATGATCCCGGCTCATGATTTAATTGCCATGTATTTAGCTATTGAGCTTCAAAGTTTATGTTTTTATGTGATCGCAGCATCAAAAAGAAAGTCTGAATTTTCCACGGAAGCCGGCTCAAAATATTTGATCTTAGGTGCATTTCCCTCTGGAATATTATTGTTCGGGTGCGACCGGACTACTACCGATCAATTTTTGGAAACTTCTTTATAGACTTGTAGAGACCCTCTATGTAGTTGTAATTCTTGGGCAATCGATCTACTTTCCCCATAGCCCTAAGGCTGTGTCTCGATCTCCTACGTGCGAAAGATAAGATACGGGAGACGGGGTCCTATGGTATGGGTCTTCGACCCTTGGTCTAATTCCACGACGGAGAGTCGGCGTGGCGTAAAGTGAAGATTGGGGGGAATAGAGCGAAATCCCCGTCTGGGGTATTCCGAAGGTGTAACCTAGGCAACGAAAAAGGGGCCCGATACTTCAACTAAAGGAGCGACCTGTTGGTTCACCAAACCCCGACCCAGTGTCACACGTTCTCCAGGTCCGAAGGGATCCAGTGCCCAACTACCGACTCCTCCCGGAATTGCGTTATCGGAGCCGAGCCAGGAATAGCCGTTAGTGGACACCTACCACTTTTCACCGGTTAGAGAGGCCCTCTTTAATACATTAAGAAAATATGTTCACAGGGGCCAGAAAGACTCGGTCATAGGAACTTCAACCACCTACGCGCTGGTAAACGAAAACCACCTCGACCGGATCTACCGAACGAAGAAGGCCGCCCGAATTAACACGCCAAAAGGGCCACCAGCTTTCCCCAAAAAAAGGGGAGATCCGCTGCTTACTGCTCACGGAAACATCCGACCTTATCGTCAAGTCGTCTGCCTATCTTTCTGATCTCATTCGTTTTCCGATCGCATAAAAAGATCAAAAAAGAAATGTGAGAATGTAGTTACAGATGTGAAAAAAGTAAATATCTCTCTGTCTGTGTTCTTAAATCATTCATTGGATGATGTGCGTTTCATCAAGTATGAACTTCTTTCTTTTTTTTCTATGCAATTTAAGTACCGGATCGACATCCATTTATTTCAGTGCCCTCATCCGCTCCGCGTGTATGTCTGTGTGGCTCTGGAAGGCCTTACTTTACTAATACTAACAGGTAGGGCGCGTTACTTTTTTTCTTTTTTTTCGCATGTTTAGATTATTTACTTGCCCTTTCACTTTTTCTTCGGCTGTCACCAACTTTGTTCAATGCTAGTCCCTAACCCATGAATAAGGGCTCCGCTGGCTACCGGGTTCAGAGAAGTTTGTAAGCTCTTTCTCTTTTTTTGTTTTTCGCCACCTCCTCCGTTTAAGGTCTTTAATTCGATTCGGCATTAGCTTCGTTAGAGAAAGCCATGCGTGAACTACAAAGCACGGGATCCTGAACACCACGAAAGAAAGCGTACTACTTTTCAATAAGGTCCGACTTACTTTTCAGAGAGGAGAGACATGAACTTGTTTTAGGCGTAGAAAAGGTATGAAAGATTTCTTGAAAAGAGGTAGGGACTGGTCTCGCTGCTAAGGGAGAAGGAGACCTCTGTCGGAGCAAGCTAAAGAACCCACTTTAGATCGTCGATTTCAGGTAAGGCACTCGATCAAGCCTATACATCCGGGAATTTCGCTCCAAACCAAAGACGACTTGCTTTGCTGCATTTCTGGCTTTACTTTATTTTTTTTTGCGAAAGAAAGGCCATATGATCTACTTTCTGGTGCCGGTCCCTTCACAAAGATAGCCCCTTCTTGCTCTTATTCTTATTCGGTGGAATACAATAGTTCTGAAGCTCCTTTCTTTCAAGTGAAAGTTGCCTATCTTTGCTTTGGAATCCAATCCAGTTGAAAACAAACAATTGCCCGATGGAAAAGTCAGATGAAAGGCAAGGAGTGTAAACCACGTACGAGCGAGCGCAGAAAGCGAAATGTTTTGCAGCGAGTCAAGCGTAATACGATCAAAAGGAAATGGGGTCAATGCTAAAACTCAAACAGTTCCGCAGAGGGTTGAAAGAGCGAGCTACATTCTTTCATAGAAGACAGAAAAAAAGAGGACTGATGCTTTCTTACTTCATCTTAATATAGGGATGCTTTATGTAGCTTCCAATAAATAGGAAACAAGATGACCCATGGGGCACTCAGTGACGTATCTAAACCGTCTATCCAGTACTGGCTTTTCACACTCGGGAATAGAAACTGTCGGCACTTGAAGATGAACGAAGCGAAATTACCCCCCCAAAAAGCCCTTAGACCCACCTTGGTGGGGACTGACTGCTCTCCCCTACGAAAGTAGCATCGCGATGCAGAGATCAACAACACATATTCGCATACCATGCTTATCTATTGATGTCGCAGATCAGCGGCAACTCCCATACTAAGTATGATGTCGCATATCGGTTGTCTAACTAGAAGGGTGGAACCTTTTCTTTTTAACTAGTCTTAAAGTGGATGTCGCAGCCTTGAGTTCTTTTTATTGAATTCGCGAGATTGAAAATTAGGATTGAATGAATAACCTGGAGATATATTCCTTTTCTCAAATAGTTCTTTAAGGGGCCTCTCTCTATCCTTGGCTTATTCAATAGAGCTTTCCTTCTTTTCATTATTCGATACTGCTGTGAGATACTACGAGAGCTCGTAGGCAATATGAGATAGAGCTGACTAAGAGAAAGAAGTAAGCGGATCTTGCAGCTGTTTTCATTCCTTTATTTAGGTCTTGAACCTATTAAGTATAAGTAGAAGATCAAGCACTGATCTGATGGATCAAATGCTTTCACTACTCGATCAAGGGCTTCCCAAAAGGCCTATTTACTAACTTCTCTTCGTTCCAGATTTCCGAATCGTTTTTTTTAGTCATGTTAGCACCACGCTTCGCTTTCCGATATCTGGTATTATGGCTTTGCGCAGACTGACCACTACCTGTATCGGCGACTCAATGTGAGTGTGTCGGTCACAGCCCAATCGAGGGCATACTTTCTAATCTTTCTTTCGGCCATTCATCTTGCACTGCGTATTTGGATCCGATCCCTCCCTTATTTTAGCCAACATCCTATTAAGATTAAGATCTGCAATTTGCAAATATGAGAAAAGTGGACGCTGTACTTGTCTGAAAGCGGAAACTAAGATGAAGAGCTTATTCTCATTACTGGCTTGCTGTCCTTACTTTACTTTACTTAACATAACTTTACTTAACATACGCGTTTTCGTTATGGACAAGCTCTCCTTCTGTGCGCATCGATCGACCGACGTAGGGATTTGCATGGGGCGTTGCGCGTCGCGTCGGAGATTGTCAGACAATAAACGTTTCAATGGGTGTAGGTACAGGGGGAGGGGGTGTGGCGTACGCCACTTACTTTCTGGTGTGCAGGATGCACTTCCCACATGATTGTACAGTAGGCGTTGGAGCCCTCATCTGTAGGTACATGGAGGTGATCGCATATGCGGAGCAGCTTCCTTCGAGATGCCTTTGACCCGGGACCTACGCACGAGAGCGTTAACATCAAGGACGGAAGGATTCCCATGCATGATGCGTACAACTCTAATCGCGAAGCGAAGTAAAAAAAACAAACCGATGAAAGGAGAGAATGCGGGAGACAGAATGATGTCGGGCCAGCACAAGAAGTCAGACTAAACAACCCATTCGACGCGTCGGGGGTACTCGACCACCGGGAGATAGGGATTTAGTGACTTACCAACCAACCAGACATTGAGGGCAAGACATACCATACAAATCACGGCTTCGGCTGCTGTAGTCCTCTAGCCGAGCCAAGCCACTACTAGCGTGTGTGTAATTCATGGCAGTTCACTATTTTTTTTGTTATGGAGCTATTCTCTTTCTTTTATTTTTATATAGTATAGAGAGCGGTAAGTTAGTGCTGTTCTAAGGATAAGGAAAAGGAAAAGGAAGTGGTAGCTGTTCCAGTACACAAAGAAGGGAGATTTGTGTAACCCGAGCTCTTTGATCAAGACGGTGTGGCCAAAGTCAATCCTTTGAGAAAAAAGTCATTTATTTTCGTTGGCTATAGTGATCAGCACAAGGGGTACTGCTGTTATGATCCCCGCACGTCTCAAGACATGTCACATTTGATGAAACACGATTTGCCTCGCTACCCCATGCGCCTCTTCTCGGGGAGAGATACACACACGCGCGATGACTGCTTTGCCACCGCCCACTCTATGTGCTCCGATTAGCGTTCCGACGCCTGGCATGGCAGTGCACACGGCTCAGATTCGGTTGACCACGCTCACATCCGCTTCAGACATAAAGGACCATTGAGGTCCGGCCCTATCGTACTGGAAGTCCCATGCTTTTCGTTTTTCTTCTCGTGCGTTAGGATTGAAACCTAAGCTAATTAAGCTACTATCTCTGGCTCTGGAGAATGGTATCCGTTCATTTCTGCCTGTCCATAAGCGTATATAGGATGAAGTCTAAACGAATCAACGAAAATTACGGTTAAGGCATTTGAGAATATTAGCATTGGGCACTCTAACTCGAAGGAAGAAGCCGAAGCCAGTCCAGTAGCTCGAACTCTGACTATCTACGAAAAAGATGGCATTCTCCCTTAATCTGCCTTGTTTTGAGAAGCGGGGAGGTAGTTTTGTCAAGCTCGTTAAACGCAACGACAGTCAAGGCTAGGAAGATTTCCCAGGCCAGCCAACAAAGTGGGATATTCTTTGGAAGAAAGCCTGTATTGTTTGACAAGATCTTTAGGTCGGTCTCAACACGTTGGCATCTTCTATTCCTGACTCATTGGGGATATTATGCCTTTTGCTTGTCAGAAGTAGACCGACGATACGGACTAAAGTAAGTCAGATCTCCAAATATTTCATCATACTCAGTCCTGAAAGAACAAGCAAGGGATGAGCGCACGCTGGTAGTAGAAGGAAGCGGAGATGGAGGCAGCTAGGCATCAGTTTGAGTTCGAGATCGAGACCAGCTTCAGCCACTATTGCTAGGACGGGCTTACTTAGACTGAGAACAGAGATTCTTTTCTCTGCTATGCTACTTTCCTCTTTCTTCCCTGAGGGCATTCCTTTCCTGAACATAGAGCCAAACAGTCTTGCCCGGAACCCCCGATTCCTTCCCTTCTTGAAGAAAACGATACCGAGAAGGCAATAGCACTTGAAAAAATGAAAATACCGTCAGAAAATATTCTATTGCTATTCGGGAGAACACAGGCTTCGAATACTGCCCGGCCATGCTACTCTGTTTTGGTTGAAGTACCTTCTGACACTGCTGATTCCATCTTTATATCGTTCGAGCTAGCCCCATGACTTCTTGGTCGAGCGCAGCTCTTGTTCGATTTATCTTTCTTTGATCGAGCGCAGCGAGAAGCAAGTCTGGCGAACCTTGTGCTAAAATTCCTTCTTTTCTTTCTTTCTTGGTTTTGGATCGGTTTGTTAAAGGTGGGAAAGGTTTGTTTACAAAGGCATGACTCAACTGCTGCAAACTTATCAGGATTGTACCTACCGTGAAATTCGTGCCGCATGGCAGTCTTGCATGTAAAAGGTGGTGGTGGTTATCTATCAGGCGGGAAGCGCCAAGCCTATCACGCGGGAAAGACCCCTAACCTACCACCAACTTACCTTCCAACCAAGCCCTTCGATCCCGCGCTGCTGCTGGGTATATAATCTCGGTCCTCCCCTTACTTTGAAGCCTACAGCTCCACAATTCGTTTTCCTGTAATTAATGGCAGGAATCCAAAAGATACTGTTTTTTCTTTTTCTTGTCTTTTTTCTGCTTTTTCATGGCATCGAAGCTACGCGAGGGAAAGCGATGCTGCCCACTCTGCCGCAAAAGGGGGCGGCTTTCTTCTTCCCCAAAATGACAGTTCCACCATCACAGCATGCAGCAAAATTCTGTGGAGAGGCTGCACAGCAAAGCGCCTTGTGCCATCCGGCGCTAATCTTCTACATCACTAGGTTAGCGGGACCTGAAGAAAGACTAAGTCCGTCTGTCGAAAGCTCAGTTGTTGGTTTGGTGATACTAGTGCTTTCTAGTGTTTGAGTTGTTCAGGAGTCGTTATAAGTCAGATTACCTCATTGTAACGCAGGTGTCCCCTGCTTTCCTTATTTCCTTTTTTATTGTATGAACTTTGGCTTTCTTAATAAAGCTGGGCGTCTATCCTGAGTGTGAGCATTCATAGTTGTGAACTTGTGATACTATTGTTTAACTTGCTGCAAAGACTACTTTTACTTGCAATTGGTTCATAAAATGGTCTGGTGCTTTAGGAGGTCTGCTCCCACAATTACTTATACTTAAGATCTAGTGCTGTTCTAAAGTCTAAACCAAGGAGCAAATGATATCTGTAGTTAGCAGTTCGTGCGGCTCATTCACCTTGGATGGATCGGCTGGTCCTGGCATTCTTTTGACACTGGACACTCAAGGAGGTGCTTGCCTACTAAGAACTAGTCCCACTGTCTATTACTCGGGTGCTGAGGCAACTAATAAGAAAGAAGCTTGGGGAGGAATCCATTAGCTATCTTCACTAGACGGACACAGATGGCGCAGATTTAGGCAAGGATTTTTTGAGAATGATTATTAGCCTTCTTAGAATATCCGCCTATATTAATAAAGAGTTTGAGATTGACCACCCACAAGACAAGAGTTTGACCACGGGGTAAGGTTACCATTCCCAAAGAAAAGACCAGTTACGGACTCTACAACATAAAAAAAGAGGACTGAATCGGCGATCCTTCGAATAGTTTACTCGACCTTCAATTCAAAGTCTTGTTCATCGCCAAGTAGGCTTCCTGAAAGGCGGACAGGGCAAGCAAAGTAAAGAAGTTAGTACTTCGCTACTGGACAAGGCTATTATTACAAGTCCAAAAAATACGTTACTCACTGGAGCGATGATTGATTCAAATTTGCCTAAAGATCGTGGATTTACATAGGCGGCTCACAAGGGAAAAACAAGGTTAAATGCCCCAGGGATTACAACCAAAGTTTCAGGTGTGATCTTACAACCCCTACTAAAGCAATAGGACTCTATTTCCAACTGATGAACTGTGTAGTGGAACTACGGGAACTAGTAAGCCTATAAGTGAGAGTGATTCTTTCCCCAAAATTCAATAAGCTATAAAACTTCCTTGGTTCCAATCCAATTCATGATAAAAGGAATATCATATCATATCATATATAGTAAAGCAACAATAATGAAACGTGTGCGTTATAGTATAGTATAGTATAGTAAAGGCAAATTCCTTTGCCAACGCCTACGTCTTGCTTTCAGTATCATATATTCAGTAGACTAGACTTTTCTATGTGAATTCAAAGAATATCCTATCTAATAATGATTTCACTCTAGATGAAGGCTATTCCTCCTGTTATAGCTAAAGCAAAGCAACCGTGTCAAGTTTTATTGTCCCGCTATTTCAGCGGAGCCTATCCCTCCTAATGTGTTACATCCTGGCCATCTTTTGCTGTCCAAAATCCTGGCTGAGGTAGGTACAGTGTCTGTTCGGCTCGGCAATCCAAGATTAGCAGAAGTAATAGGTGGGGCTTATATTATAGTAAAGAAAAACTACTTGAATAAGCGCTCAGCCGGCAGAGAGAAAAGGAAAGTAAATGGGATGTTCAAGTAGGTAGCGAGTTCATCACCGGGGATGTCTGTACTAAAGCAAGCAAAGACCTAGTCTGCTTTGAATTAAGCATTTCAGTGTGGAATTCGCCTAACTTTCAATCTAGAAACTAGTGAAAAGCTAGCCGACTATTTCAAACGAGTAAAGATAAGCAGCAAAGCCAGGAAATACAGTAAGCGAGGAGGAGTATTCATGTCTCTTTCTCCCACCAACGTAATACCCGACAGCGCGTAGTCAAGTTCACTTTCTCATAGCCTATTCGTTCACACCAGATCTCGACCGAGTGAATGAGAAGGAGTTTCATCACGCTCGCCCAAAGCGGATTTCCCCCGGTCCGCGTGCACATTGAATTCATAGGGGGCTTCAATATCTCTTCAATTAGCCCATCCCGTCAAGCCCTTATTCTTCCGATGTCTCTCACGGAGAGTATAGAAGTTGGTCCTTTATTAATTAGTAAAAGCAAGCTATCGCACTGGGTAGCTACTCCTTGTTGGGTAGCCCCTCGGATATGGTATATTGTAGGTCTCCAGCGTTGGCGCACTTCTTCTTTCGACAGAATCTCTCTTCTCGAGTGTTGCTGGTACTTTGAATACTTATTTCACCCTTGGTACTGGATAAGAAGGCTATGTATGTAGTCGTACTACACCAGTGTTTAATAACAAATAGCATATCAAATTGATCCGCATCTTAACTCCAATCTTATTATTATTAGTAACGTATCCGTGTTCTTTCTTTACTGCGAACTACTTTATCAAGTCTTGGTAAAGGAGCTACTGTGGAAGTCCCAATCCCAAGTAGGACTCTGTGTCTTTTCTTAAAAGAAAACCAGCGGGTACAATTCCCAATCTAATAGAATATTATAACTCTTGTACAGTGGGGAAGGCTCATCTCAACGGAACCCTACCCTAACCCTAACCCTAACCCTAACCCTAACCCTATAGTACAGTACCCTGTGTATAGAGTAATGCGAAGTCACCTTGGGCAAGTACAAGCATTCATTCTATCCGTAAGCTAAGGTAGTGAAAACCTTTATTGTGTAAGCAGTCGTAAGTCGGTAGGTGTGTGAATCGCAGTATGCTTAACAATGTCAGGACGAAAACTCTAAGAACCAGCCAGAGAATATTAAGTTAGTAAAATAAGAGGAGTGTCCGAAGTTGCCCTCCATTCTAGTGGAACCATCTAAGTTGACTATTCAATTAGTGGGCTTCTTTCACTTGAGTTTCTTCTGTTTACGGAGATCCTTAATCTTGCTGTATCATCGTCCTGGCACATAGCTAGTGCGGCTTCAACGTCTTCTATTCTAAGCCGTGGGAAACTTCAGTCTGAAGCGGAGATACCTAAAAGCGGCGTATGGACGCTTCTTCTAGCGCCGATAGGACAACCATAATTTTGCAAACTGGCAGCTATCAAATTGACCACACCTGATCGGAAGCGCTTGCTCCACGTTCTTTCCTTTCAACATATCGGGGCATAGGAGGCTGGTCATCTTACACACTTTTCGGGAGACGGGTGCCATGCTCTTCTTCTGTTTCAATGCCATGCACCGCGTAGTACTGCGCGTAGCCTCTTATTCTGTTCGTAATTTTCTTCAAACACAGGTTCAAGGTCGAGGGCACCATTCGGTTTTCACGTAACCAAGGTCCCGGGCTCGGTAGGAAGTGTCGGCGTCAATGACATAGAATTTGACCAAGGTCGGAAATGAACCGAATTGCATGGGCAGTGTAATTGCCCCCAGAGCTTTCTGAGAGTTTTGATTGAACCCATGGACCCTATAGACTTGCGCTCACTCAATGTCATTTGTGATTTTCTTCAAAGGGAGAATGTTTATGTTTGTAGACAACCTGGATCCACCAACTTAAGTGAAGTTAAGCTCCGTGACATACAAGGGTTTATTATGATTAGCAGATCCGTTTATCAGGTCCTCATCCTCAAAGGTAATGGTCGCTACTTGGTCGATGTGCATTGTTTCCATCATCTTTCTTTCGGGGCTTTAAATTCCTCTGGTTTTTCTAGTGCTTGAATGAGGACTTCTCGTAATTCCCGCGACAAATGATTTTGCATCGAAAACGCTAAGAAGTGCGGCGAGCACATCCCTCTATTGGCTCTTTGACCTGTTTTATCATCTTTTTCAAATAAAAAAGTCCTTGCTTTGATTCTTAGCCTCTGTATTCGCCTTGGGCCTTTCGGCGTAGAGAACGAATCCTCTGTTGCAAGAAGAAGGGCAATGCCGATTGTAAGGTTAAGTATTACGTACGTCAAAACCAGTCAGTGACTCATTTAAGTGTTGTGCGAAAAGGTAGCCTTTTGGCAACTGCAACCATCCATAGCGAGCGACGGAAGATCAATAGGCTGTTTTTTCATAAGTTGATAAAAGGAGAGAGCAGCTTAATGAGAGAAGTAGCAGTGAGGGCGCTAAGCAGGTGTCAAGTTAATTGGTCTGAGAGCCAAGCCAGCTTTCAATTTCAAGTAGTAAAAAGCAGGCATTAAAGTAGGTGAGTAAGTCAAGTTCTCTATATGCTTGAAGCTGATACGCGCCTTTGTTGCCTTCTGTCTTCTTCCCTTTGGTAGTTCTGTTTCCAGCTGAGGAATTGGAATAAATAAGTAAGGCTAACTAAAAGAGAGAAGAGGGTCTACAGTCATTCTATCTCAACACTGAAGAATAAGACGTCTATCCTTACTCTTGCATTAAATAGAATAATCAGAAAGGGAGGGGAGTATAGATAATATAATATAAGGAAGCGCTATATACAGAATTGAATCAGTAAAAGTGGTTTGTGCGCATTCGTTATTTGTTCGTTATTCGCGTGACTGACCGGGTATCCTTATTTGCCTTGGTCCCCACAACGAAGTTCCTCCATAGAGAACCCAACTGCACAGCACCATCGCAAAGGTTTCTTCGTAACTCGCTCGATTAGTCTCACTCAAGAGAACTCATCTACACGGAAGGTCTTTTAAGTGCCAGTTGTACCCGCACAGAAGTTCTGCGCCCTCAACCAGGATGCCTCCTGCAGTAGCATCACAACGAGTCTCACCATGGACAGCTCGCCAGTCTTCTTGCATCAGCCACACCTAATTACAAATGACCTTGGCCTCTCCATGCTCGTCATTTACATTTAAACTGCACACCCCCTTGTTGAGGTCTTACTCCAACGGTACGGCCTCTAGCACATGACCATTCCTCACTCAAGTCATCGACACCCTCGTCGATGTACGTGTTGAAAGAATAAATTCCACTATCTCTCAAACGAAATGAGGTTTTTGAACTCCTATATCACAGAGTTTCATTGATGCCAAAGGGGGTTTTCCTCAAACGCGATTGGAACCAGAATAGGCTGCAAGAATGAAAGAGTAAATCTATCTTAGTCAAGGCGCTCGCTCTGCCACAAAGGGAGGAACTGGAGGAAATTCAGTGTGAGTTGTTGACATCAACCTTTCGCTTCTCGGCAATGTTTCGGTCGTTCATACCAAAAGCGAACAAACCGGGAATGTTTCGACCTATAACTCAACCTGCGGAGAGAGATAGGATCGTAATGGAGGGCTAGGACTAGCCCACTTATTTAACCTGTTATTTGATCCTCTATTTTCCGTGCATTCGCATGGATTTCGGCCGAGACGGGGCGCTATCACTCTTTTCCAGGAAGTCAAACGTTGGCCTACGGTCAATAGAGTCATAAAAGCAGATATCAAAAGCAAAAGCTGTTTTGAAAAAATATCTCATCCTTGAGTTTCTGAGAAGCTAAGTAGGCGACAAGAATGAAATGCTCATCAATCAAATAGCTGCTTTTTTTACGGCCCCCATCTTCGATTCGAGGGCAAGATCTATTCCAATAGGGAATTCGGCATTCCCCAAGGTAGCTCCTTACTGGTAGTCCTTGGTACCTGTACACTCTTATCTTTGGAATACTCGATATTACGTACAAACTTCAATTTTGTATTTGAACCGGAAAATCGGAGAGAAATGGAAATATTAAAGAAAGTAAAGAAAGATAGGTGAAATGCCCGCGGGTTAGCGAGGTTGGTCGGCATACTATATAGATAGTGGTTTGTTGGCTTCATCTCTAGGTTGGGATGGCTTTCCTTCTGTGTATCGAAAGCTGGAATTGGAAGTCGAAAAGTTGGGATATACGGGGATAGTTTTATATTGTCAATAAGCCTTCCTGCCCCTTGGTCAGACAAGGAAGTTCGAAAGCAGATCGATGGAAGTTGCTTGTTCGAATCATATCTCGGAGATTAGCTAGAGTAGGCGTTGGCAAAGACGTGATGTGAAGCAACCAATGAAAGAAATGGCCCCGGTGCTGAAAGTTCTACCTGAGTGAAAGGATCGTTCCCATTCTATCTATGATATAGTTTATGATTCAAGAAAGCATGGTTGGAGTTCTTCTATTGACGAAGGGAAGAGGACGGTCTTACTTTTCAGAGATACCTGACTTAGTGGACTGGTCATAGCGGAAGGTCAGAGGTGGGAAACAAGGAAACAGAGGAAATGCTTACTGGGACATAGCCTTCGGTACGAGTGGAAGGGAAGAGGATTGCTTGTGTTATGAATGGGCTATCGAACTTGTTTTGACATATTATCATATAGAAAGAGGATTGATAAATTGAGGAATCAACTCACTCATTTTTCCTTGGAATTCATCATCATTTTTTTATATCTATGTTCGGAAAAGGGAAGATAGCCCAGTTGAGAAATGCAAGGCTGACAGATGTCCCACTGTGCCATGACACAACGGATAGCGGACGGAAGCGAGGAAGGGGGAACCCTACCGACCGCATGCCGAAAATGCATTTATCCTTTGAATTACTCATTGAATGGAATTTCGCACCGGAAACTTTTCTAGGAGAAGTTCGAATCCGTTCCGTTCGGATATTGATCGGTCTTGGTTTGACATGGTTTACGCGTTACTGGTTCCCGGAAGAGTCAATTTCTCCATTAGCTAAACCCTTTCTTACCCTACCTTTGGACTCGTATTTTGTTCGTACACAATCAACGGAGGCCCCCCCGACATATGTTGCAACGTCTTCAATAGCATGCTCTTACTTCGTCTTTCCCTTAATAAGTCATCAAATTTGGTGCTTTTCGATCCCCAGTTGCTATGGGGAACAAAGGCAGAAATACAATAGATTCCTCCATTTAAGTGGTTCTCGCTTCTCCTTGTTCCTGTTCCTAACTCCTCCCCGGGTAGTTCCCAATGTTTGGCACTTTCCATACTTCGTGGGTGCAACATCAACAAATTCGCTCATGATCAAGTTACAACCTAAGATCTATGACTATATTATGTTAACTGTTCGTATTTTGTTCATTCCATCGGTATGCTCCCAGGTACCTGTAATTGTGATCTGTTTGCCAGAACCAAGGGGTCTTTCTGTGGAAACCTTCACGAGCAATCGTCGTTTTTTGATGGTTTTTCCGCTTATCACAGCAGCTCTTTCCACACCTCCGGATATCTGGTGCCAAATCGTCGCCCCTTTCCTTATATATTCGATAATCGAGTTTGCTATCTTTGTGGCATTGATTGTACAAGTTCGTGAAGAGGGCTGGACGAGTAGAATGAGGGAAAGCGGCTCGATCGAGAAAAAAGAGGAGTAGACCAGCCCCCCTAGAACTGAAAAAAGTCACTATCAATGAATTCCCGAGCAATTCTAAACCAACATATGCGATTCATTCCCGTAATGATTATAACAAACAAACAGCAGACTCCTTGCCTTATTTTCGGGATGAGTGATACATCCGGCGAGCGCCGGTGAAGAACGCAAGCAAAGCTGGAGCTCGGGCATTGAACTATTCCATCAAGCAAGAGAAAGGAGGCAAACAGGGTTGAAGGCCTGGGGAGCGAACCGAAAGCTCAGCTTTGCGGACTCTTCCTTTATTTAGTATAGGCAAGTCAGTACCCTCAAGTAAACTCCCTCTCCCCATACCGATCGAGTACTAAAGCTCTATCCTATTTCTGTTCGATCAAAGCGAAATAGTGGCTTGGCTGTCCGACGCTTGATTCTCCAGGTTCGGTTTATCCACGCTTTGTTTTTAGATATCGGTGCTCAATGCTTGTGACCGCCACTCTTCATAAATAGCTTTAGCTCGGGTTGACTGTGTACCCATAGGCTTGTTTATTAGGCTCATACAGACAAACTGGACATCTCGCCGACCTACAACCATACCAAGAAGATCCCTTGATTCTGCTTCCAGGCCATCCCTTATAGATCCGCTCGTAGTTCCGGACAGTACCTTGATATTAGATATAATATATACTTACTAGTATCTCTTGCCAGGTAACCATTCCTGGTTCTAGTTTCCTTGACGGAATCCGTTCCACCACTTCTGGTCAAACCAGCTAACTCCACCACTGGCTTTCTTATGAGATGATAAAAGTGGATCTCCCCACGGCGAGCAGCAAATCCACCAACTGGAAAAGAATAGCGGATCAGGGAGGCATGAGTGATTCCACTCACTTCCTTTGTTCGTAACATTATACGTTACTCACTGAGGAGTGAATGAACAGAGGAAAGAAGATCTCATATGAAGAGGAAGTGAACAGAGGAAAGGAGTAGTCGTACTCGCATTGAGGGAAGCAAGCTGTTCCTGTTGCCGTGTTCGTCACTTTCTCGTAGGAATGATAGGTTTCGTAGGCTGACTAGATGGATTCTTTCCACAGGACACGACCAATAGTTGTAGCTCCAAGAACCGGACCACTGCTTCCAATACCAAGAATGAGAATACGCTTGACTCCTACGACCAATAGCCATCGATCGAACTATGGAAAATCTTGATTCCGGTTTCCCGATGGCACCAAGCATGGGCTTTAGCGGAGAATCAAAACTTCCATCTCACTTAGCTGCAAAAGTCGTGACTCTGATTTTCCCTAAGGAAACTCGATTTCCAATGAAAAAAGTGTATCTCATATAGCTGCAAAAGTCGTGTTTTTCTCGTTTCCCGACTACGGATTCTTTTTTTAGCTTTATTTTTCGATCAAGTTGATCTGCAAAAGTGGTACTTTCGGAAGGAGGACAGTCAAGGAAAGATCAAGCTATGGATGGAGGAGCTCTACTCTAGAGAAGGTCTGGAAAGGATGGTCGGCCACTAAGAAAGCTATGCAACTACAAAGGTTATACGAACCCATCTCGATAAGGAAACCAATACCAGGTACCCTGGCCCAATTGAGAGAAGGAAAGATCAAGCTAGGAATTCATAAGTAGAGCTAAGAACCAGTAGGTTATATGCGAACCTGTAAAGCAATGGATGGCTCCTATCCTTGCATGCACACTCAAAGGGATCCCAGAAACGTATGAACCGCCAATGGTGACTACTTGCCCTGCCCGGCAAGAAAGAAAAGAGATGACCCGGCAATCAAGATACAAGATAAGAGAACGCTGACCCGGAAAGCTATGAACCGCCAATGGTGACTACTTAGGCTAGATTCTCACCGGCACCAGAGAGAATAGAATAGTTGTCTGTGTCTGTCTCTTTACCGGATCCCCTATACCTATCCTGTCCTGCAAGCGGCAAGATATCCAGAACTAGGCGCTGCCTCGCATTGCACCTGTCAAGCTTATACCTGTTACGGGTCGCTCATCTAGATCCGGATAAGAAGAACTTTTCCCTCATCCTCTTCTTTAGCACTGGCCATAGCTCCATCCATCGAGGGATGCCGGAAGTCAATCGATTCTCGCAACATAAGAGAACCAAGTCTACGAGCACACAGCACAGGGCTTCACCCAATCTGTTTCTCATCCTGTCCTGTTCCTGTTTGATTGAAAGCACTGGCCTGGATATAAGGATGGTTAGATGAAAGCCAAGCCCAAAACACAAGGTGACTTAGAGAGATATCCAGAAGAACCAATAACCCTAAACGGAACAAGCAAGGGAAGCTTAGATCTATCCTGGACTTGACTTGTTTCTTAGGTTGCTGTTTCCTTTCCGTAAGGTTCGATCATGTCACTTATCCCGGCGAAATCCTAATTCGTATGCTTCTAAGGATAGGTGCAATCGACGGTAAAGACACATCACGAGAAGAATCCTTTCAATTGAGACTATGATGTTTCCATCCTTTCCAATAAAAAGAAGCTAGTCTACCAGCTTTCCTAACAACCAACACAAGAAATGTAGACGAACACAGAAATGAGATAACTAGAACGATGAAATCCACGGAAGAAAGAAAGAAGCCTTCCCTGAAACCCGGGCTATTCAACTGTCTTTCCTCGAAACAAGAGACTAGGAAGTATTAAGATTCCAAGATTCATTTCAGCTTTTTCCAGGGAGCAGCTGACCTGAGACCAATCCTTTTCTTTGATTCATACAACCCGCCCTGAAACCCCTCTGTCAATAAAATAAAGCCAAGCTAAGAAATAGAGATTAGCATCACTGTAGAAAGCACTTTCCCTATCCCTCGGATTATATGTCATTAATAAGTACAGTGTCGTGCGATCATGATGTCATTAGAAGTGGAGAATCAAAAACCACGCGTCAGAACCAAGGAAATAAACTTCGAAAGCAAGGTCAATAGACTCACTTCTACTTCGGAAAGAATGATAAGATCCAAGGAATGAATGATATCCGGATTCGCAACCTTTAAGGTTACTAGATGGCAGTAGGTCAGATATCAATCAAGGCAAGGGTGAAACCACTCTTTTAGATGCACGCTCTACCCAACTCTACTCGAATGGTGTTGGTGGATAGGTACCCGGGCTAAGAAACTGGAATGGAAATATTAGAAAAGGAAACCTAGGATAGGAACCCGCAATGGATGGACTTGAAACCAATGGAAGTGCCGCCCTGGTCTTGCTAAAGACACATCACGAGTACGAGAATCCATAATAGAGCTGTTGCTCTAGCACCAACGTCAACCTTACCGAACCTGGCAAGATATCAAGATTTCCAATCAAGCAAGGAACCTGCTCCATCCAATATCCTTTCTGGAACAGAGACACCCAAAAAAGCTAGGAGCCCACTATGCTATGCTTAGACCTGGCCTGGAGACATCACAAACCTCGTCAGAAACCGGCGCACCTATGACACGAATCTCCCTATGAACCAATGGTTGTCTTTCCTAAAGCTTACTACTTACCCGGGAAGGTATACGCGCACAAAGAAAGGGAACTACCTCCAATCCGTTAAACTTACTAGGATGAATGTGCCGGTCAAGTATACGATGCGCCTAAAGGAAACAACCATTCCAGCGCCGAACTGACCTGTAGGGAAGTGTACCATCATCCTGTTTCTAAGGTAGAAGTAGTGCCAGGCTTGTCAATATGTCTAGAGTAGCACACAAGAAGAGAATCCCAGAGTAGAGGTTGGAATAGAGATTCGCAGACAGGAATGAATGCGGAGACCATGTAGAGTATCTGGAATCCTTGTAGGAAAGTAAAGCCCCGGTCTGTAATGATAGACAGGAAAGTAAAAGAAATGAATGTGATAGGGATAGGCGCGTAGTAAGTAAATGTAGTGGTGCTCTAAGGTGGGAGTAACCCCTTTTGTTGACTTATTGACTCGTCTTCCGGTTAAAGATCGGAAATCAACTCCTCCACATTTCTGTTAGAGGTACGAGTAAAGGTTCGTTCATATCTGAAAAAGTGCTGTCTCCTCGCCATATTATAGCCCCGGGGGCCGAATTAGAAAGAAGGATGGAGCCCTTCGTTCTGAAAAAGAAGCAAAAGAAGGAATATACCTTGACTCAAGGTGGCACACTATCTTTTTTCTCGCTGTAACGGAAATGGAAATGTAGTTGTCTTGGAAAAGTGGGGATTCCCTATCTGATCGAATCAAATCTGACAGGCACGACCTGCCGTGCCGCTTTTCTGCTAAAATAAAAGCAACTAACTTACTTCTGTACGGTCGAGATAGAGCCGCAGAGATTCTCTCGGCAGCAGATATTGGACATGAGGATTGTTGAGGCACCTTTCATCCTCTCAGCAAGTGAAATTAGTTCGCTGGCTATTGCTCTAAGCATTTCCGGGTTCCTAGGTGGATGAGTCTCAGGCTTATGTGGGCGAACAGGCCGATAGCTAACTTAGGAGCATAAATAAGAAAGAACCTATCCGCAATCATCTCCCGGGGATAAAGGACAATATCCTACCTCTACCACACCGCCAGCAACAACATTCGCTTCATCCAAACCCACTGCTTGACTCGAACAAAAGCCCAGCTAATTCATCTAACAATGGAATGGATATTCAGGAAGTCACATACACTCGGGATAATCGATATCTTGCTATCCTGATTGGAGTGGAGAAACCTCTAGTTTGAGCACAGGCCTTCCTTCCTAAATTAAATATGGTCAATTAGCCCACTTTTGGAAGCTTAATCCGACGTTCCCACTCTTTCTTCAAGCGGAAATGAAACTTCTGGATGGAATGCATATCTCAATTCAGTGATAATATCCCTAATCCCTCTATCCCTTCCAGAACTCATCCAAGCAAGAAAACGGATGCGCTAGACGGCCGCTAGAAAACATCTTGACCTTGCGGTTTGTGTTTCCTTTCATTCGCCTTTGTCTGGTAACTGCTTGCTTTAGCTGTTCGGCTATCTAGTTCGCGCAGTCTCAGTTGGTTGATAGTCCAACATTCCATCCTTTGATTTAAGCGGAAAAAGAAGCTACTCCGCTTCGCTCTAGTTCGTAGGAAGATACGCACACACAGCACAGGGCTTTCTCTGTCTATCAACTAAGGTTAGAAATCGATTCTATAAGAAATGAGCACTCAGAACTCTATCTGGAAGATCGAGGATAAGCGATCAAGAAAAGTACTGGCTGGCTTTGGTACGAGTAGTTCCAAGGCTTTCTCTTCCTTCAAACGAGTGCCTCTACTTTAGGGATCGGAGGGATCTATCTCTATTTATGGAAGTCTTCCCAAGGGTAGGAGACTATCAATCGGATACTTTCCACTGACCGAGCTACTTCTCCATCTCTGCTTTCTACTGCCCGAGCTACTTCTCCATCTCTGAAGGAACTGGCTTGTCTGGCAGAGGGAACTCACTGGCTGAGAGAACTCTCTTTTCTTAGGAATTCCTCCCAAGCAAGGATCAGATACTGCTATACTATATATTTTAGTACTCGATTTTGAAATGTTGCCCTTGCTTCTTGACCAGATGAGGTCTCTTTTAGCCCTTCCTGTCGCCATGATTTCGAGAAAATGTGACGGCTAGCTCAGGATGAGGAGGCATCTGAGAATGCACTAAGAGCTGAACAAGTGCCAGAACTGCAATGCTGCCGCAATGTAATGACAAGAGTGAGAGGCTGTGTAGCTGGAGATAAAAGCTGATGAAGGTTATCCCACAAGAAAATACGAGATGATTCATTCCTCTCTTTTTGTATACTAAGGCAAGGATCGTTTGCTCCTAAAAGCGGTTGTGAAGAACTGAATTGCCCTTTTACAGCCCAGCTTTCCTTAAATGGGTAGCCCCCCGCATCACAGAGAAAAGCATAGATGAGGATTGCGCTCATGCTAGCCCGAGATACAGATCTGAATCGGGTGCCGGGTCAGGCTGATCCATCCCTGCGGCTTGACTTGTTCTTTGGTTGATTGGATCTCTTCTGTTGCGAGAATAGAACCTATCCCTTTCTGGAGGGTTTCTTTCTACGAGAGGGTTGCCGTTCTTATCCAGATCTAGAATTGTGACGTGACCTTGGTGATCGAGATGTGTTCGAATAGTGCTAGCCCGTTCTGCGAATCCATATTAGCTCTCTTCATACCATACGTTTCACTTGAGGGAGGACTATTCAGAGTGGAGATCACTGCCCGGAAACGATGGTGGAACCAGTTACCTTTACAAAACAGAGTGAGAAACAGGGCGATACCATTCACACTTAGAACTTCTCTATTCGGACCACTTAACCAATGTGAGGCACCACTCTTACGCTATTTCATTGCTATTCTTTGAGAAAAGTTATCCTCATATAGTTCGATAGTGCTAAACGGCTAGTTATTATGGTTGCTAGAAGCAGGACCCGAGATTGGCGGGAGTACCTCAACTGTATGTATACGATAGAAATCCCGCGAAATTACTCTGGCACTTTTTTTCCGCGACCCGTACTCAGGCACTGGCACCATTTCCATGAATTGCTGTAGAGTGAGGATTCCGTGTTTCTCCAAAATCTCCGGATCTATCTGTTAAGAGACCGCTTCTCAGTCTGCCTCGAACGGACCCGTACCTGTGGCAACTAAAGACTTCCCAAGTCATGTCCACGGATAGCGGCGATTGCCCATACCCCTTTGATGCGAGAGTTCGACTAAAAAAAAGCAGACAGACTGGCACCCAACCAAGTAATAAAAACGGAGACACCTTTCGATGCTTCAACCACTCCTATTTTCACATCTCGAATCCCTCTAGATAGTACGCCAATATGAGATTTACCGGACTGACTCTTTCCTTTGTTCATAGATCGATCTAATTACGTATATACAGGCTCCGCACCTTGAGGCCCAGGGAACGGAACGGCTGAGAGAGATCTCTTACCCCACGCACGGCCTATCTAATAGAGTGATGGCGAAGCTCGCTTACTGCTTTGAGAGAGAGTTTCTATGGCTTCGCTGGCCCAGCGCACCATACATTCACATATGGCTCTCGGATGATCCCTTTCTAGCTTTTTGCTCCATTATAATTATAGAAAATGCATCTTCGAACAACGCTTCGCGCCAACGCTTTCAACTACTTGCTTCACTTTACTAGTGCTATTTCTCGTCTAGCGCATCCCGATAAAAGGATCACTTATGTTCTCAATTTCTAGAACCGGCTCCTTTACAGTAGTAACCATAGTTGGAGGTAGTTCCCTTTCTTTGTTTGATAGGAGGACCTGGAACGGCGATCTCCCTACATCTCTCTTTCCTACAATGAAGGAACCCGTGCTGGCACCAAGGGGATACGGATTGGTTGTAAGCATGACTAATGTCTGGAAATCCCTCCAATCATGATATCTTACTTAGCAGGCCAAGTTGGGTATGAAGGAGCGTGCTAATAGAATCGAATACTTTAAAGTACTTTTTCCTTGATTTGACTGTCTTCTTTCTGCCCGGGGGGGGAAAGCATCACTAGAGATAGGACTACTGGAACGAGATAGGAGCTACTGGCACTGTTCAGGGCTATTGGTTGGCACAACTTGACTCAACTCACTATGAGATTCCACCTTTCAGAGTGATATCGAGCCAGCGATTCCTCCTGATGGCGGGCATTATGTTATTTCATAAGCAAAGCAACAACAACCCGTACTCGGAAGGATTGATTGATCATAGAGGTAGAGTGGCCTTTCAAATATTGGGCACCCGATACAAAAGTAGAGTAGGTGGTTGGTTCGCTAGGTATTAGTCGATTAGCGAGGATTGCTTGTTCCCTTAATCAATGATAAACTCGAGCGAGTCACTTAACTTAGATGCAACTCACTTCCGTGTAAAGCATAAAGACGAATCTAATTTGATCGTTGCTGCTAGCCAAAGAAATGATTGTCTCCTTGCTTCACATGTTCTATGAATATTTTTCTGGATGAGCTAAATACAAGTTTTTGCAATTTATATTCTAAATGAATGAAACGATTAATAGATTCCTCAATATGCTCGTAACATTAGTCGTTACTCGCTCGTTAGGAGTTACTCATTGGAATCTAGAAATGACAGAGGTGATCCTGTATCACATCTCGTAAACTGGCCAGGTTACCGGCTCCACGGCCCTCCTTTGGATGGCGCTACTGTGGTGCACTTTGGGCCCCCAATCTTTTCGGAGATGTGCCGGAACTTCTATCAATCAAGAAACCCAAAATAGAAGGAATGACATATTTTTTAAGTAATGAGCGAGTCACTAAAATAGTTCCGTGACGAGCATATGACGAGTATGTTTTCGATGAATTCTATCGAATGTGACGAGTATGTTTCTATTCTATGTAAGTGAATTCGAGATATTTTTCTGAATCTATCCACTGTCACTGATTGAGCGGAACAGATAGGAGGAACTCCCATTTTCTTGTTTTTTATTTTGAGGAACTGCACTTATCAACATTGGCGCAGATAGAAGAACATTTCTCTATGATTTATGATTTTATGGCTTGATGAATTCTATCCTTAGATATGATTTTCTTCATGCGGAGCAGATATGAGTTCGTAGGCAATGTTACGAATCTAGTTTGCTAGGCGAGAGCTACTTTGTTCTCAGCTTGCAGCACTATATAGAATAGACGACGGAGCGGCTACTTCTCTCTGAAAAAGCCAATGAGTTGTTACGAATATAACCGGTTTCCCCACCTAGGTTTCTTTTAGTGGCATGGCACTCCATCTTTTCTTCTTTAAGATCTTCGTCTTCCACACTATAATATAATAATCAAGGATAAGAGTTGTAATTCATGAGTCACTTCTATACTATACTAATCCCTGCTCGTCCCTAGATTCGGAACAACCAAGGCAAGTATAATGAATAGAATATAACCGGGAGTTCCTCATGAATTAGTCGTTTCTCGCTTGAAAAGAATAGAAAAGAGAATATAAAGCCAGCATCTGATTCTGCTACAAAGCATATCCATCCTCCTACCATACCAAGCCAGAGTTCCTTCGTTGCGAAATCGAAGGATAAGAGTTGTAACGTGACGAATATAAGAAGGCGGGATCCTACCCTCCACTCACTTCTCAAAGGACAAGACAGAGGCATTCCAATATTTTTTAGAATATTCGGAAACTTACAAGAAAAAGATACAACTGAACTTAGAACACTTAAGACAACACTTAGAACACGGATCCCATGCATTCATCCTTAGCTCCACTCACTGTGGCATGGCACTGGGTGAAGAGATGTGTTCGAATAGTATAGTATAGTATAGTACAGTACGGATTCACTCATGCTTCTGTTTCCACTGTCAAGTTGCGAGGGACAAGACAGATCGACTAGACTGTGTTGAACGAATCACGTATAACGAATGAGTATAAAGACGAATTGGTATGATTCCCTACTGCCAAAGCTGGACAGATAGATTTCTTTCTTCTCGCTCGTATCCACTGATGATTCCTATCTCGGTCTAGGCAGGCCTCTCTCGTAAGCACCACTTGTAGATGCCAATGGAGTGAGTAACACTTAATGTATGTTACGAACATAAGAGACTCAGTTCTGTTCTATAAGCAAAGCAAGAAAACTACCACTTCACTGGAGGGACAAGAGTGATCTTTAGCCCGCAAAAAGAAAGATCTTCGTACAGGCCCAATCTCTAGAGTAGAAGATTAGATGCTTGACTCCGTTGATACGAGATACAAGTGTTCCGATACGATACGAGCTCCAATGCTATGACTATGATATGATACTTGGGGTATTCCACAAGATGGATCGAGCTAGCCATTCCTCGCAAGAGATTCTATTCCTCGGACAGGAGATTGGATTCCCAACAGAACCACATCTCGATCTGGCTAACAAGCTTGTACAGACTTCTCCTAGCAAGATATCCCTTGAATGTAATCCGTGGCCTATCTTTGACATTGGTGAGGGACAGCTGCAGAGCTGTGACGGAAGAAATCTACTACTTTGTTTAGTTTAGTTTAGTAAGTATTTAGTATTCACTTGTTAGATTAGAAAGGTAGGCCTACTCCAAAGAGGGGTTTAGGCCAGCGTCCATTCTCAAGATACGAGTCAAGAGTTGACTGCCAATGGCATTCCTCGCAACAGAAATGATCTCATTCATGAAATTCTTTCAAATCTGTATACGGGCATCTTGTGGAAATATTGCCAGGGAGCACTAGGGAAAGCCGATACCAGCCTCTTCTTTGACAAGCAACCTCTTCTTTGGCAACGGGATGGATCCTATTCTTCGCAACAGGTGGGCTTCCTCACAACAAGTACAGGCCATGCCATTCTCTAGACCCATCCACATCCAATACGAAAGAGATCCCATATGAAAGTGGAGCGCCAATATCACTCGAATCATGGACATCCCCGGATTCCTTCTTGGAAAATATTCCAGCGGGAATATCAAACAAACGATCAATCTACTTGGCCCAGGACCCAGACATACAACCGCTTCCCCAGAACCGCAGAGAAGAGATTGATACTTATTCATTGAATACTGCAACAGATCCCACCTGCAGGCAATGATATCAATATTCCCAATCGGGGACCGCGCATCTTGTTGTTTTGTTCAGGACTAGAGCACTTGAAAACTATCTACCTACAGGGTTCCTCGGGTCTCTTCTCAGGTTCCTTGCTGTACTGAAACATCTGCTAGCAAAGTGCCTGGGGAGTTTACTGAGTAAAATTCATAGTTTTTTAAACGTGATATGCAAACATCTCATATTCCATAGTTGAGAATAGGGGACTTACGAATCGCCATTCAGTTAAAACCATGGGGAACTTAAGTTTGAATCCCCAAGCCGTCAAGAGGTATGTGCCCGTTGACAGGTACTTTAGAATTGCCTAGCCTAGCAGTTTCCATACTTGAGAATACCCAATTCGTTACTCTTCCTTTAGATTAGAAGAGAACTCACCTATTAGTTTAGTCCATCAAGTGCAAGTCTGTATCCGTGCAAGCAAGTATGATTTCGAGCATATCCCGTCTGTTGAAGCCCGTGATAAGAGTGTATGTTCAGAGGAGGTGAGGGAAACCGTTGTCAAAAGAATATGCTCCTTAGGCCATGAATGCTTTCTTGATATTCGGAACAAATGAGTCACGACTAATGAATGAGGAACGTATAATGAACGAGTCACGTATAATTCATGAGTAACTACTAACGAGCGAGTAACGACTAATGTTACGAGCATATTGACGAATAGAAAGACGAATATAACCGGTAGTTCCTCATTGGATTAGCGAGGGGTACTTGACTTCCAGTAGGAACCGTGGAATGCCTTAGGCACTCGTATCGTATCATTGGACTGGCCTAAAACGAAAGATACAGTGAAGTCTGGACTGGGTGTGAACTCCTCTATATTCCCAAAGCAAGGCTTGTCCCGGATAGGAGATACGCTTTCTTGGAATTGTTGGGGTTGACTTGGGCTTGGGAGAAGCATTTTAAGTGTGTAATATCGGAGTTGATATGATTGTCTACTCTTGATGAGATTGGACTGCCCGAAGATCAGAAGAAAGTGTTAGCTGTATTTCATTTCATTTCCACAGAATGGTAAGTTCATAGGTTGTAGTTCACTGGTTTGGTTCGAAAGAAGAACGTATCGCCAATAGAGCGGTGTCGTCACCTGGATAATAGCATTCTTTCATTGGACTAAACTAATTAGTGTCGCCATGGGAATAATAATCTCTTTATTCGGAATTCCTGGTCAATAATGACCCTTCGGGACAGATGTGGGCTTTTTCGCAACTGTACAGGCCATGCCATTCTCCAGATAGATCCGAGTAGAGACGATACGAGAGTAGAGTTCATTCATCTTAGTAATCCGAGGATGTCCAATCTTTCCCTGGAATTCAGTGTGAGGTGAGCTAAAGAGATAGATCCCCACTCCCATAGGAAATCCCCCCCATGGGGGCGGGAGGGATTTTCTATAGGAACACTTGGGGATGGGGAGAGACGCACCATGCTTTGGTAAAGGATAGAGAGACTAATTTATATTACCATAGTATAGTATAGTATAGTATAGTAGCGGCCGAGGACTTGCATCTATTTCAACTAGACGTGAATACGGTCTTTCTCCACGGCAACAACGAGGAGGAGGAGATCCACATTTAGAGGGCGAGGGGTTCGAAACTCGGGGAGGTCACATATGGTTGTGGAAGAAGAGCTTGTACGGGCTCCGAGGTCAAAGAAATTCGACAAGTTCTTGGTCGATCGATACCTTTCCATCCCGGGGCAGATCTCCAGATCCGATACGAGTGTAGATACTTTACTCCCTTCTTCCTCAGTGAGTAACGTATAATGTTACGAACAAAGGAAGTGAGTCTAGCTCCACTCCGAGGGACAAGACGGAAATCTTCTACCGATGCCAACTGCAAGGCGTGCTTTCCTATGAACCGATTCTTAGACTACAGATCTCATCCCAACAGAAACGATCTACTTGTACGAAAGAAAGAGAGAGGAAAGCACTTCTAAAGCGGTGGGCTCTTGTAAGTGAAAACTTTTCGGATAAATAAAACCCATTTTTTTCAACCATCTCCACGAGCACAGTTCCTGTCGTTCTAACACGAATAGTGGGAAGCTTCATCCGTTGCTTTCCTGGTTGATGATAGATCTCACTGACCACAATGCGCCTATCTCCCTGGTAATTCCCAGGGACAAGTAAAGTTACCTGAAATCCAACAGTAAAACAAAGGTAGTTGGAAGTTAGTAAAAATATTTTCCATCAGGCTAAAATTTAGGATGACAGAATATACCGTCACATTATAAGGAGCTTGATTCCCATAGGGAAGCCTGTACTTGTCAACAATCTCAAACTCTACCCAGAAATGCTTGCCCTCTTCGTCACGGAAGGTCCTGGAATCATGCTTAACATAAAAACCTTCACGGTTGTACCGATATGCAGCATTATTCCTTCCTTGGTTTGATGATCTCCATTCCTACCATCAAATTGGAATGATATGGTTATCTCGTTTTCATGCTCACCTCTATGTTTAAACATCAAAAGAATAAAAAGATCAAAGGAGATATGTAAGTCTGAAGTATCAAGCCAGCTTTAAGCAGAAGTTGCAATGGGTTCACCAAAAGATCTATCCGACTTAAGTTTAAATACTGTGAAACAAAATGAAGACATGACTACAAAAACGCATTGCCTACCTTGAGTGGATGGTGTGGTGAGGGAGTGGAAAAGCTAAAGACGTTGCCGTTCATAGTAGTAACAATAAGATCAAGATCGTCTCCGCCATCCACATTGTCAGCCAAAACCATGGTGTACCTGTCAGTCAAAGTGCAAAGAAGTGAGCGCACTTTATTGATGTAAGTACAGTACCCAAAAATGCTACCAAAATCTCGCAGAGCAGAGAATAAATTGCATACGAGGTCTCTCCAATGTCAACAACATCTGCGCTGCCACTTGAGCCCTCGATCAAATCCAAAGAAAGAAATAGGAATACGAGTCCTCATCCCGGGTCCTAGACTAGGGAGAATGGAAAGATTTCTACGGAGGCTTGTTTAAAGTAAAGTAAAGAAGGGCCATTTTCGAATGCTTATCTAGATATTTCTAGAATCCACCCGCTGCCAGGCCAGGAAATAGTGCCAGTCCACTTTTCCATCTCTATGAAAGAAACGGAAGCGGAAGTTTGCACTTGAGCCTTGTCTTGCCAGGTCAGTTCGGCGCTGGAATGGCATTGTTCATATCTCTCTCGGGTGGGCCTATTCCCACTTCCGCATGGTTCCTTCTCCACTACTTCTGGTGTCTAATTTGCATGGTATTGGTGCCCGCCATGTTCCTTGCTATTTTAGCTGAGCTGTATTGACTCGCCAGGAAAGGTTTAACGCTCACTTCTAGTACTAGAAGTTCCAGTAACAGCATTAGAGTTTCGAAGGGAATCGGGTTATCATCGACTTTCTCGCTTTCGACCTCTCATTTCCCCATGTCGGATAAGTCTCAATTCACTGGATCGAGTGATAAAATCCGAATTGTCAACCAACTGTGAGTGGAGTGCAGCTACACGAAGAACAGAAGGAAGGGTACACGAAGAACGGAGTCAAGCTCTTGTCGTCTGGTTTCAGGGCCAGGGCTGGGCATAGATCTGGTAATGGAATGGTAACTGGCCTTCTTTTGCCACTTGGCGAGAGCAAGTTTTCTTATCTTCGTACTCGTTTCGAGGGTGCCATTGGGTTGCGTACTTTTGTCCCATGGCGAGCTGCACTGGTTCAAATCCATTTTCTGGTTGGTTTGCCATCCTAGTGATGACGAAAAACACGGGCATTTGTAAGTAGTTGAGTGCGCATGCCAGCTGTTCTGTTAAATTCTCCGCATGATCTTGTGATTGATTATCCGGATCTAGAACCAGCTACGGGTGGGGTCTCCGCATTCCAGATAGCTTGACTTCCAACCGGCGTGCAATACTTGACTCGCCATCTCCGGCTGAGGTTTCTGTGTTTGATTTGATTTGAATAGTAGAAGCTTGTTTCATAGGATAGGATTCGATTTGCAGGCAGGCATGCTCCGGGAAAGTGCCGGTTATTCTCATGTTCCGGATCTCTTTCTTGGTCTTGGGTAAGGCGGCAGGCTCAGCAGGGGTATATGATTTCGAATAGAACCAGTGATCAGTTTCCGTTTCGATCCACAAAGGATGCCATGCCGGTTAGAATATAGCCAGTGATGAACCAGATCTGGATCTAGATGAGTTACCTTGCTTCAGGACTGGCAGGTTTCTTGAATCATAGCTTACCTATCCCATATTCCGCCGCTTGAAGGGTTTAGGTAGGGTTTCCTAAATGAAGCAGCAGAAGATGGCCTAGCTTTAGAAAAATCAAGTACGGAAGTCCGCCTCGGAGTCCGAAGAGAAGAACAAGTGCTGCTCACTTAGCTGGAAAAAAAGTACTACCTGCATTCCTGCACTAAAGACTATTTGCGTATCATAATTCAGTGAATCTTGTTTTTTTCTCCGATCCAGCCTGCAACCGGGAAACTGATACACACTCGAGACTGTTCATTTCACGAGCTGGCACACTTACTTCACCACGACACGACGGATCCCAACAGAAATGATCTACTGCGTATGATCCTGGTTTCGTACCAATCCTGACTACTGATTCATATCATACAAGTCAACCTGTGCCACTAGATTCACCTCACTTCGCATCCCATCTGCGAGTTCTTCTTCTTCGGCTATTTCCTCCACTGCAGAGAATTCGATACCGATACGACCAATAGCAGTAGCAGCATTCCGTTTGTGTAGCTTGACTCGAACGAATACGCCTTTCCTCGAACTCGGCAATCCAGAGACAGAGAAGAGAATGAGATCGATCAAGAGCAGGCAGCTTTTCCCTCAACTTATAGCTAGAAAGAAAGCCAACCTGGAAACGGAAGAAGTCCAAATCCGGATTCCCATTTCACTAAGAAAATCTGCTTGAGGACAAAAAACACGGTAAAATGGAAATGCAGAAGTCGCTCCAACCCAGGCCCGTAGCTTAAGATCGGCTTCAAGTCCATTGGATGCCGGTGGATGGATAGATAGTTGGAGGTGAGCGAGTAGCGGCAGTAAAGAAAGTATCGGTCAGTGAGTAACTAGACTAGAGCATGTGTCCAGCGCCTAACGCGCTTATCCTCTGTTGGAATCGATGGCCCTAATGGTAACGGGACATCATGAGGCGTCTGTCTAAATTGACTTGGTTTCTGAGAGAGTGGAGCGGGAATAGCGGATCCGCTAAAACAAGATCTTTAAAAGTGTTCAGTGCATCCAAATCTGAACCTGCGAAACCTTTCTATCTTTGTTCTTCCCACTTTCGCGCTTTCGAACTACTGGTTATGTCATCACCTTTCTTTGATGTTTACTCTTTTTGGTTAGAAGATCAGCTGCTAACCTATTTTCATTTCTAACTTACCACCTGTATCTCCGGAAACGAAAACCAGAAATGACAATCCTTTCAACTGTCTGTACTAAATTACTTTGTACGAATGCACATCTCGGCCGTCGGGTAGCTGCTCACCATTTAAAAGTATATATCCGTTGTTTCAGAAATGGAATTGCTATTCTCGATTCAGACAAGACACTGATTTGTTTACGAAACGCTCTTGATTTTGTAGGATATCTCATTTGTCAAAAAAGCCGTTCCTTCTTTTTAAAGACGAAGAATTTATTTATATATTCGATAATGGCAAAAATGTGGAGCTGTATCAATGATTCTCAATGGAAGATCGGGGCTTTTTTTACCAATTCTTATGCTAATCCTAAGAAATTCCGTTCAAGAAACAATAAAATCTATTTTGGGTTGAACCGACAACCTGATTGTGTGGTTATTCTTCATCCAGATAGAAAGTCATCGGTCATACTGGAAGCTGATCGATCACAAATACCTATTGCATCCTTAGTTGATTCTACGATCCCATGGAAATTAGATAAAAGAATCAATTATTCCATCCCTGCGAATGATCCTATGCGGCTCGTATATCTATTTCGTAATTCGATCACGAAAACTGTGATTCTTGAACGGAAAAGAATCACTGCAAAGAACAGAACACCTCGTTCCCATTTATCTTCTTGTACGGAGAAGTCCGCCGCTGGAATAATAATCCACTCCAGAGAAGTTTCTTCTTGGGCGGAGTTAGGATCTGAACTTCTCCCTGTAGTGGCCAACTACTTGCAAATTTATAGCGAAGGTGCAGTACCGCAGCCACAAGGGGGGGCAGCCCAAGTAGTTCAGGGGACGCCAACGCCAGCCCCACAAGAGGCCCCCCTACCCTCAATTGTGCCACCTTCTTGTTACTCGCTGACCGGGTATGTGGAGGATTGGGTTGCTTGCAATCCGACTTTCATGAGTGATGCTTTAAATGAGAATATGATGGGTCGGGGCTCTTTAGTTCACTCCTCTGGCTTTCCAGCAGCTTCAGGTAGCGGGCCCTCCCTTAACCCTGCTGTGGCCTCTACCCCCTCCTCGTCGTTTTTCCAAGGGGTTGGTTCTGCTTTGGAGGCCGCCGCGGCACCGGCGGAACCCGGGGAGGAAGTTCAGCAGGGGGCCATTGAGGCTCTAAATGTCGCTGCGCTTCCCGGTGTTCCTCAGGATGAGCTGTTTGGAGCCATGGAGCAAAACCTCGGGACAGCCCGCCCTTCCTCAGGTTCCAGCGGCCCCGCCTGCAGCTCCAATTCATCAAGATATTGAGCCTATGATTCTAAGTGCAAAAAGCTCAATATACAACAACTTAACAATTTTACGTGGGTCCATGGACCCAAAGGAAGCAACGGAATTAACGGAAACAATTTTTTATAAGAAGAGCCAAATCCTGCGGGAGCTGGAGCGTTTAAATGGCCCGGTTAATGGCCCAATACTTTGGCAAGATGGCTGGGATACCATACCATCCGAAACCCCCAAAGCGGTAAGGAGTATCAGCCGAATACGTTGGATATGATCCGGCGCAGTTTGCAAAGATATGGGCTAAATAGTGACTACTATAAAAAATTCTTAAATGAGAGGGTTCATACCATGGAAAATGCAAAATCCACTAAGTTGAAACTTGAGGATCTTACAATAGCCAAATTGGATGAATTGAATCAAGCCAAGCTAATTGTGGGTCGATGGGAACGAAATACGAATAATATAATAAAAAAAGAACTACGTTACCCTGATTTTTCTTCTATGAAGAAAGTACGTAGGCACTCCTCAGCGAGGACGCGGGTTTTAAAGTCGGTTCTACACATTCGAGAAGACACACCGGCTGGATCAGAATTCTATCGGTCGCGGAGTCGGCGGACGGCTCTGCTCCAACTTCATCGAGGTGAGACGCAATCTCCATGGCTCCATGTATTTTGCATGCTCTAGCGTATGTAGTGTTTCCTTCGTTAGTTTCATTCATTTCAGTTCGTTTCTAGTTGCTTGCTGGACTTGCCCCGTACCTTTATTTGCCTTGCATGGTTTTCCATTTTCATCCTGCTGTGAAACCAATGTATATAGCTTTCATTACTTGCTTGATAAAGCCTTAATAAATTGCTAGGTGGATAAGTGTATCGCTATGATTGGCTATAAGTCTCAGAATTCAAGTTACACTATGCTGGAAAACAAGCTAATATAAGAGAACCAGTAGCTTAATTGATATCTCAACGTATGAGTGATCTGTTATTGTAAAATGCTCATATAAAATAAATGCGGTTGAATTGTGATGGTGTCTGCCTACTTGTAGTTTGTATTTGCAGTTTAGATGATATGATTCCTCAGTTCATTTGATTTCCTATTCAATAAAATAGTAATTGTGTGATAAGATGATAATTACCCGATGACCAAGGTGGTCAAATTGGTACTTGTCAGGAGATGTCATGAAACAAACATGCAAGCATAATTTATTAATTATTTTGTTCCAGATGTAGTGTAATACTTCAATAGAATGATATGCTGCATAGGAAGAGTGCTGTTGCTATAGCTGTTCCTATTTCAACTAGGTAGGCCTTCGGTATTCATGCTTCCTTCTATCAAGAGCATTGTGGCAGTACGAAATCCTTCCTCAGCCTTGTTTATAATTTTCACCGGGCATATCTTATTTTTGGACACTTGCTGCATTCTAACCCAATCGCTTACCCGTTCGCTTCTTTCCATTGCTTCAACGCTTGTTTCAAGCAATAGTCAAGAGTTACTAAAGTAGTTTGTCCTATTCAAAGCTATAATCAGTGACTAATATGCACACAACAATAAAGACAGTTGTTTTTTCTAGTGAGAAATCGAGTACTGTTTTTACACAGCTATAGCGTCTGTGAATTTGACAGAAAAGCAAGGTGAAAAGCCCACTACGCGGTAGGTCGACATTCCTTCTTCTTTCCAAGCTTCTGGTGGTATCTATACCTTTCGAGACCAAGCCCTGCTACAATTCATTGCTGGAAGAGACTGCTAGATTGATTTTGAATAGTTCGCTTCAGGGTTGTAGATAATGCTCTATCAAAGAGCGCCAGCGTACGTGCTCGAAAGCGTTAGTCAACTAGCTACTTGTCCTTGGTTTTATCTAGTGTGCCCCTTCATTCAATCTCTAACTCAATGTCTACCCACATACCTTTCCTTTCTGAATCAGAGCTTTGCTTACACATCTAATTCTACATTTGACCCATTTGACAGATATTTTCTAAGGCTGAAATCACACAGTTCTTATCCCGGCATCTTACTTACTATTTTTAAAACGACTACTCTTTCCTTTTCCTTTAGGGTTATGGGGTGATAATCTCCCGTTGCTATGGGGGAAGTCACTGAGAGCTCTGAGTCGGATGAGGTGGAAACTTTGCTCTTTCTCCTTGGCCGGAAGGAAAGAAACTTGCTACCTTCAGGAAGGCTGTTTCCCTCGGCTAGATAGAATGGATATCCATTTGTTGAGAATAGAAATAAGCCTCCCTCCTAGAGATGCCCCACTATCAATGAGAACCTTTAGGAAACCTAACACACATCTGCGCCGTAAAGAACTCTTGATCAGCTTGCTCAGTAGTCATAGCTTAACGGAAGGAAATCCTCGTTCACTACCTACATGCTCCACCGGGGGTACGCCCCAACCCGATCTTCCATAATGCATCAAGCTAGCCTTAGGCACCAATTCTCACACACCAATGCAAGGGAATTACGCCGATGAGTGAAACCCCCCTTTTATCAACTGAACACTTCCCCTTTCCTTGAACCAGAAACGGCAACCGGCACCTCAAGAACAGAAAGAATGGAGTTCGTGATGCCCTTAATGGACGGAAGGATGATAGGATAAGGATAAATGGCAATCAACAAGAGCAGAGGTTAACACCCTGGTATCGACTAGTTGGTTGGAAAGCGTTTTGGCAAGACCTCCCTAGTGCCTGTTCAGAAAATACGTATCGTGATATCAGTATCGGGGTGGTATTGGTTCGGGTCTCATCTCAAATAAGCTTGACCTAAGAACCGCCCATTTAATAATATATATAGACCGGGTTCATTGGACTTATCAATTTCCTTTTATTGGTGGGTTAGGGCCTCGGTTGGTTAGGGAATTACCTCCACACGAACGAGTATTTATTAGCAGCACGGGCAGAGTTTGACTCTGGTGCATTTTCACAGAAGAGCACTCACTACTTAGCGGAGTGTGTTAGCCTCATTTCCAACTACTAGTTTTACATATAAACTTCGTGAGAAAGATTGGAGTTTCGAGGCCCCATACTGACTGAAAGAATAGTACCTTGCATTTTCTAATAGATTTTATAGAATATACTCTTTTTGACTTTCATAATGGTCTTTTCTTTCTGAATCCGAGCGGAGTATTCCTTCCTTAGAGCTCTTTCCTGGGCGACCTGGCTTGCTTGTAAATATATAGTGGGTAATTTTGGCATAGTCGATCAGTTCATTACTAGATTCTCCAACTTAGGGAATACTTTCTTCTTTTCCTACTCTTACCTGCCGGGGAATTGACTTAACTTAAATGAGTGAATTTACTACAATACAAGACAAAAGAAGCAAGACCTTACAATAGCAATTCAACGTAGAAAAATAGATTTTATTTTCTCACTTAAAATTCCTTCATAAGAAACTCATCTCTATACTCCTTGCCCTACTACTCTTCTCATATATAGGTGGTTTTTTATACCTCTATTGCCATTTCTTCATATTCGAATTTATCCCCACTGTCCAGCCCTATCTCAGTTTAAACTCCAATATGCTTCCCTAGTTCCTAAGCATAGACATTACTAAAGAAAGTCATCTATCTCATAGTTCCACTTTGATACCTATCCGTTTTTCAAACCCTATAGCAGGTAGCTCAGACTAGTACCATCTTTCTTGACGTTGCATTTCCAAACTCAAAACATACGATAGTAGATCTTAGTCCGGCAGCAAAAACGACTAGCGTCGCTTCAACAACAGATATAGAAGAAGAAAGAACTCATAGAGAGATATTATAAGCTACTTTACCTCCTTACCTGCTTGCTTAGCAGGATGCGTATATACCAGACCTAAGTTACCTACTTTCCTCTCCTCTACTATGAAAAGAAAGAAAGCCTACTACTCTTGTGTTGACTACAGAAAAGAAAGAACTCATATCGTTAAGCGAGAGTGACTTTCGCTTACGGGAAGCAGCACAGGCGAAGTACTCTCGTGAATAGAAATAAAACCGCTAGTTCAAAGCAGTTCAAGCCAAAAAGAATAACCTCTTTCGGCGGGACTCAGTTCCAAGCACGGTGGACTGCGGGATGCTTACTCTCATCTCTCTTTCAGGATTGATTCCTGCTCACGATAGCTTGCTTGGCTACTTTACTATACCTCTGAATCCTTCTCTACCCAACTGACATATCTCTATTCTCCGCGGCATCACTCAGTCTCTGATTGTCTTAAGGGCAGAGCTCACTCTCCCAACTATCCGGACAGGTATCTCATTGATCTTTCATTTTCTTGATCTTCTATTAAATGATGAACTTGCTAATGCAACTTATTCTACTAAATGCTAGAAGCAAACCAACATGCTAGAGACAAAGCTAACAACTACTATTCGAGAAAAGGAAGAAATAAAGAAATAAAACAACAACAGGTCTTTGCAATACATCAGTATTCTTCTACAACAAGAAGAAGAGGCAATACATAAGTATTATTCATAAACAAGAAGAAGAGGCAATACATAAGTATTATTCATAAAGGCAATATCTCTACACACCACACCTGAAAAGAAAATACTGAACAATACAATACTTATGCTCACTACACTCTTGATCAGGAAGTACCAGCTCCTCATAAGTGAGACAACAGAACAGAAGTAGAAGCTACCGGATTCACGCCCGCTAAGAAAACCTCTTCTTCTTTAGATCCTGAAAAAACGAAAATAAGTAAGAAGGAGCAGTAGTAGGAAGACTTAAGTGACTTCGTTCATTTACGTTGAGATAGACGAGTAACTACTTTTTTCTATTTTTCAGGATCTACGGTCACCGCGGAGGGCAGCCTTCACGATGAGCGATTGCTGTTCTTCCAGCAGCGCCCTCTTCCGCATTTCAAGAATGCGGATTTGCCTCCGAACATCCTGTGTATGATTGTGTATCCAAAGTTGTGCATTGGGCATCCAAAGTTGTGGATCGACGGAATAGAGAAACAGGGGGTCCTGAAGGAAATCTAAACTTTCTTTGCAGTAATGCAAGCTTATCGTTTTCTAGAGCCTGCTGTTCCTGAGGTATTATGGCGAGTCTTGCTGCGATATCCATCGCTTTGACTCGGCACTTGTCCCGCAAAATGGAGAGTGCGCCGAAGCTTCTATTTATAGGCGAGCCTATTCTTTAGCGGAAGAATTTCTTATTAGAAGTCCTTTTTTTAATAGACTGTAACATAGATAATTTGCCCGGCACCCAGCAAGAGGATGCGCCGCAACGGCTTGATAGCTATCAAGAAATCCTGCCTGTTCAGAGTAAGAAAACGGATGCGCTTTAGCTTTCGCGCTAGAAAGAGATAATGAATGCGAGCAAGTGAGTAACGTAGATTCTACACGTTATACGTTACTCATTTGTGTAGAACATAAGAGAGCCCTCCATTAGTGCAAAAAAGAATGAATCCCTTGATAAGGCCCCCGGGTATCGACACGCGGCTTAATCCCGATCACATCCTGAGGCAATAATAGAGCGAATAATGAAAAGAGTACTCCACCACGAGCAGCGAAAGCACGCTCAGCCAATCCTCACTCGACGGCTCCGTCCTTGCTTAAGGAAAAAGCCGAACCACTCGCAGATGGATCTTTTTTTTTCTACCTTTACTGCTCACTCTGTCAGTCCACTAACACCAAACATATTCACGTCATGAAAGAATAGATTCCAGATAAAAAGTATACTAGCACATATTCACGTCATTAAAGATTAGATTCCAGATTTTGGGTATAAAGTATACTCTCACAGATTCATCCTTGAGTGCGTGAAGATAGGGCAAGGTAATGCGGAGAATGCCACGACTCTTATATGTTTCAAATCGGGATGGCATGTGTCATTTCTTATAAGGGTCAGGGGCGTAGCGAGAGAGAGAGATAGCTAACCTAGCCATTGGCGGAGAGAGGGAGGCAACTGAAGCTTTTAGAGTCGGGTTTAGGTCTTCTTTTTGCTTGCCAGAATCCATCAACAGGGGCTCCACAGGGAGGTATTTATTCCATAAAGTTATCAAGTTATAGTGGAATTACCAACCGGACTGGCTTTCTCCAAGAGAGGGTTTTGTCTTTTCCGCTTCCTCGCGCAAAGAAAAAAAAAAGAATCTCTTCTACGGCTACGGCTCCACCCACGAATCTAGGTACTGAGAGACCTCACAGCTAACCTCATTCCTCGCTTCATAAGCACATTGTTTAATTACCCTTGATTGTGTCCTCTGGCATCCAGATCAACGAAAATGCTCATCTTGTGGCTCTATTCTCCTGTTCTCCGTTTGAATACTACCGGGTAAGGTGGCTCGGTGAGAACATAACTAGCCCTCCCGTCAGCAAAGTGAAACCCCCTCCTCTAGGCTTGTTACAGTGGTGGGTGATGCACGTCGAGACCCAATGAATTGGACTTGATCATCACCATCTGCGCCCGCATCTTTGCTTGCACCGTCCGACTGTGATTTCTCTGGAGTGTCAAAGATGAGATTAAAGCTTGGCATTTAAGACTGTTATGCATGGAACTTTGTGGCTGCCTTTTTATTTTAGTATTACGCGGTGCCTTCTTTCCAAGGTATGGCGTATCTTCGCTATTAGGGATTGCAGTCTTATCAGAGGGGTTCTCGGCGTGCCATGCGTGTTATCAGTTTCTGACTGGGGTGCCACTGGTGGGGTTAGGATTCGGGGAGATCTTAGAGGTGGTGAAACTGCTCAGAGAAACCCTGGTTCATACCTTTAGTGGGTTCAGACTGGAATTTACGTCCAGGGACGGGGGAGGAGCGCCACTAAGCAGACTCCTGCTCCAAGTGCTGGGTCTACTTGTTGCTTTGAACGAAGAAAAGGGGCAATTGAACATTGGAATTCCCCTTCGACGTTGGGGAAACCGGCTCACAGTAGCTCTGGGTCGGTTACAGAAAGAAGGGCTGGAATTCAATCTGACCAACGGCGCTTCGATTACTAAGGGTAAGGGAGCGCATCAGGCTCTACTTATTCTACGCCTTACAGGCTGACCCGAAAGAGGATAAGATAAATTTTTGGTTCTTCCAACATCTGGTAAGGAGAAGAGCTTTGGGTTTCCTAAGGGGAGCCCCACCAAGCGGGTTGAAAAGCCTCCACTCGAGTTTAATTAAAACCCTAGTCAAAGAGATACCCGAACTTATGGGGGAAGTGAGGCAGAAGCAGGAATCTTGTCCTTTCTTTAGCTCGCTGGTGTGAGCTGAGCTTGGCTATCCGAGCCGAGGAAAGATGTCAACCAATGGACAACGTACGTAGTAAAGATCGTGTATTTACAACGGAATAGTATACAAAGGAATTCTTCGAACACATATAGGTTACCAGGATACCTAACAAACTTCTCAAAAACCCAAACAGGAAGAACCATTACCCTTACTAGTACCAAGGCTAGAGATCCGGATTTGAACCAAGGAATGGAATCAAATGCAACAAGAAAAAGGTATGAATGAACCGTTAGAAACAAGCTAAGATATCTGGATTGCCAATCAAAGGAAGTAAGAAACTATTCTCTTCTCTTTTCTTTTCAGGTTCTAGTATACGCCTACATAAAGAGAAACCTTAACCTTGCTTGCTTGTCTTGTAACTGGAAACCATAGACCCGGAAACCGTATCAAACCATATCAAATAACAGGAAGAAGCAGGAATGGAAACATAAACCGTCAGAACCACGGAAAGAGATCCTGATTCCCAATCTTCGGCTGTAAGAAACAGAAGGATGATTCAGTATACTAGACTAGCACATCTCGATACCCCTTTCCTTTAGCCAAGAAAAATAGACACGATGTCGTTTTATTTTTTCGCATTGGAAAAGACTATCCATAACCTATGTCCCTAACCGGATTCTGTGTCAGAAAGCGTGAATCTTTATTGCATTCCATGCTCTGCCTTCGCCCGAGCGGTCTCCAGGGAAGGAAGCCAATAATGGGTGTGTCAGGGTGGAATAAAGAAATAGGAAAGAAAAGCCTATCAGTAAAGAGAGAACCCTTACCAAGAAACGGCTTCCACCAAGGTAATGAATACTACCTCTCAAGCAAGGGAAACCTATGAAGACAGAAAAGAGAACCCTAAAGGTTAGAGCCAAGGCAAGAAAGAATGCTAAACCTAAGAACCTGTCCTTTAAAGGTTATACGAAGACAGAAAACTTACCCAGACCAGAAAACACATTCCTTAGAACCATAGGTCTATTCAACGAACTAGTCCGGAGCCGGGCATAGTAAAATACTTATTACTAGCCTCCTCTGGGCCTCGCTTACACCCTATCCGCATAAACCCACGGAACCTTTTTCATGTGTGCCTAACCAACTGGTTCACGTTTTCAAGTAGTATTTCTCGGTTATGAATCACGAGTCTCAACTCGGAGTTGCTCTTTCTTTTACCCGGATATTGCAATGGACGAAGTAGACAGTCAGGTATTTGGATGCTACCGTTCGAGATTGTGAAGTCGTCTGGTCCACTTAGCTTCTGCACGATCTAGAGTTTCCAATACTACTTACTTTTACTTTTACTTTACTAGAAACGAGAGAGCAATACGAACGAAGACCAATCCATAGGCCCTACTGCGCATTCTCCTAGCTAGAAAACTGTTCTATCGAGACTGCCCACCTCATATTTGCGAGCGAGGGATGAAGCAGTAGTACGGACTAGAGGCGACCGTTACAGCCACCTTCACTGCAACTTCTAATCAATATAGATCGTAATGAAAAGCAAGGGTATGTGTTTGATTCGCCCCATGGTGGCAGCTTTCCATGAATTGACGTAGAAGCAACCATCCGAGTACGGGAAACCCTGAGTTTACTTTACTTTACGATACTTTACGAAACGAAGGAAAATAGCAATGGAATGGAATAATGCTATCCGTACGCTATTGATATTCCTAGCGCTATCCCTTTTCTTTGCAAAGAAGCCCCTTCCCTTAATAAATTGAAAACATCATAAGGCTTTACTCAAAAAAGTCAGATTTGGCTCGGGTGCATCAAAACTTGCAACCCTCAGAGTATCCTGATATTGATGAGGTGGCCTTTTCCTTTGCCCTTTTTCTTTCGCCCTTTAACCCGGAAGAAGAACGAAGAGGATCTTGTCCAAAAGATGATGTCGGATATTTTATTTAAGTGATGCCAAAAAGCGCTAGCTTCTAGTCTAAGTCTGAAAAAAAAGGAAGGGAGAATGAAAATTAGATGGAATCATCGCTTTCATAAAAAGTAAATCCAAAGAAATAATATTGAAATTATCCTTTGCCTTCCTTGCCGGGATCAATCAGCAGGCTAATGCAATCAGAGGTGGGTGGGAGTGAAGTAGGTTTCGCGAGCATACACCCATATACTAAATATGTGGTGAGCATCCAATTCGTTGAGAATCGAGATGGTAGGTAGGGCATTGTGCTCAGTGAGTGAGGCATGCTCTTGCCTTCTTTTAGTGCTTCTTTAGTTACCCTACGCACACCATTGAGTTCACGTGATCTTTGTGCGTGCCCAAAAAGTTCTAACTAAAGAACTTTAAACCGAAAGCAGACCGAATAAGTAGTTGTTGAAGTAGCTCTTTTGTCAAGTAGTAGCTCTTTGACCCAAGCCTCCTAATATAATAGCTTTTCGCTTTATCTTTAAAGAGGAGAGGTTAGAGGAGGGGAATCAAAAGAATGGAGTCAGATCCACCTTCATACATAAGTAGAAGTGCTAGTCTAGGCATGTTCCTTTCAAAGAGGATCGATCAGTGTAAGTCCCTATAATCTTTATTTTTATAGGCTAGCTTCAATACGTCTGGGCCAAGGGCTTTCAAATCCAATATCCCTTCCTCGCTCCGCCCCTCATCCACAAAGCTTACGAAAAGAAGGAATTCCAGATAAGGGAGCCACTTCGTGTGTATACGTGGAACTACCAAGTCTGAATTGGGCAAATAGACGACATCAAAAGTCTAAAAAGAATCTCAGAGGAGGACCGAAGAGAGTAAGTGATCTTTTTCCCTAAGCTATAAAACAGGAGTAGTCAATCCACTTGGGATACTTTCCCGCTGTGCGCCTCTTCTTTCTTCCATTGTTTCATTTTATCCCGCTCACTGCCCTATGGACCGCATTCATCGATATTGGAATGAATTCATAAAAAATGATAACTAGGGCGTAGCGTAGCATAAAAGAGAATGAATAGTAGCCTACTTAAAGCAAGCTTTCATAGGCCATGTTACTCTTTACTCGGCTGTTCGTTCAAGAAAATCAAATCAAGTACAAGTAGTAGTGCCAACAGTCTCATGCAAATAAATCGTTCATCCTTGGAGGGTGTTTTTACTTGTAAAGAAAGTTTTTATCAAATCAAAGGTGCGATTCTCTCCTCTTACAATAGCCTGTGAGAATGCCAGTGCCCAACTATTCTGTCTCGATCTTAAGCTTAAGTAAGAATGATAAGTCTTCGAGGCAATAAAAGCATAAATCGCCATCACCAGTCATTAAGTAAGGGTCGATGAAATTGGGGGGCTTTCGTTGAAGATCTCAGTTCTTTCGCGCATATGGAGTCAGTCCATCCCGAGCATCACAAGCTTCCTGAACCTTTTCCTTCACACAGTGATGAGGTAGTCGAATTCCTATATGTCGATAACTTGTGTAAAAGCTCTTGTAGAAGTAAGAGTCCCTCTGAGATCTTTCGTTAGCCCGAACGAACACTCTTCCTCTGAGATAGAATCAAATAAGTGACAAATGAATGGTAACACATGGTACCTATCCGTGGTCGGGAAATGCTTTGTGCCCTGTGTCCTTGCTTTGCTCTACCGAAGGATGACGCAAGGTTTTTCTAACAACAGTGTTCGGTTACCATATCTTTGAATGACAAAATGCCCGGTCCTCCAATCGTTAGAAAGAACCTTCCTTCTTATATTATATCTACTAGAAGATCTATGCGCCGGTATTTAGTAGTTCAATGAAATAGAAGGTCTCGATAAGTTCGAAAGTCGATAGAAAATCCGTCTTTAGTCTATAGATAATCCATCTGTCATCAGAAAGGATTTGATGGCTTACTTCTTGAGTATGACACTCTTCTCAATCCTCTCCTGGCACAACTACCTTCGAGTCCGTGCCTTTCTATTAGCAGGATTGGATTATGCGACCGCACCCTTTGCTCTCAAGCCTTTCAGGTTCAGTTTCAGTCTAGAGGCTAGGAGTGAGGCTCTTTTCCTACAGTTTCCGGGAATAACTACCTTTCCGATCCGATATTATAAGTGTAGGATTGGCAAAGTATTCGGTGCACTAGATCCTAAGGCCGCAGGCTTAACTCAACGATTTCCGCTCTTAAGGGAGAGAAGCATATAGGAAGGCCTGGCCAGAAAGTTCCGGGAGTATAGGTCAAGCAGGGAGAGACCGATGAGTCAAAAGAGTACCCAGGCTATGATTCTCAAACTCTTACTACTAACACTAGGGTTGGGTTGTCAAGTACTCGGCTTCCTTTACCTGTCTATCCCTACCTTTCCTTTCGAACAACGGAACAGCGTCACACCTTACGGAAATGGATTTCGCTTCTTCTTTTCCTTGTGCAAGCGGGCAAGGCCCAAAATCCATTCTATGCAAAAGCAGCTACCCCCTGGGAACACCTTTAGACAGACAGAAACCGAAGCACTATGATTGTCATGAGAAGGTGGTGTGCTTTTACCTATTGAAAAGAAGAAAGTGTTCTTGAGTCGAAGAAGCAGGTTCAATCTCACTCGGATTGCCACCAAAACCTGTATAAACAGCTTCAACGAGAACAGCGAGCGCCTCCTGCTCAACATAAAGTGGCCTACGAAGACAAGTGTGAGGAAATGCTTACACTGAAGCTTCCACTCCCATATGGGCAAGAAGAGCTCCTTCTCTTTTTGCCAAAGCAAAGAAGAGCCATTGTCTCCCGTACTCGTTGATTGGAAATCAAAGAAAAGAAGAATGTTCAACTGAAAACAGAAGCAAACCAAACAGGAGTAAGTGGAAGAGTTTGAAGTTCTTTCTTTTATAATAGATCTATGCTG
>NW_023366976.1:0-15000 GCF_902167145.1 Zea mays | reverse complement strand
TTTGACACTTCCATCAAGAAGAAAACTCTAAAGTACTCAATCAATGGGAATGGTACTTGCAAAAAAAACATATAGGACCAGAGAAATGGGAACGAGGCTGACCTATCCGGGTAGTGAAGTCTACCTATGCTAAAGAGCAAGTTCAATATTTGGTTCGAGTAGCCAGCCCATTTTCAGGAGTGGCTTATTATAGTATTCTGAAAAATCATACGAACAAAGAAAGCCTATTTTAGGAGTCCACCATATCAAGGGAAAGGGAGATCAGGCTTGGCCTTCGCTTTGCTTATGAATCTTGATTTCTTTGCTTTTGAATGAGGGTCTGGATAATAACAAGAAGAGTCAAGGTAGCGAAAGTAGCTATACTCTAGTAGCTGGCGGGGCTAGTGCTAGTGGTGAAGGAAATCAAATGGCAGAGAAGACACGGATTCAGACTTCTTTTTTCCCTTGGTGGTATGCAGATTCATTGAACGAAGAAGGCAGTCTTTCTTCCTCACGAACAAGATCGGAGCACCCAAGCCAAGGTTAGGCACTCGATTGGCCCGTACGTACTCTAGAAGCAAGATCGCGAGACGTCCCTATAACACATCGCTGACGTCCTCAAGGCTTTCGTTGTCGAAGAGTGAAAGATCTCACAAGTCCTCCATACGTCAGTTTCTATTCCAGCCCAGCAACGAAGGTCGGTCTGCAACATTCCCTGGTACGAGTATGCAGCGTAGTGACTAGTTGATTCTTCAATTCCTTGAAGCCCGTTGCGTAGTCCGTGTCGAGTTGTCCAATCCTTTATCAATAGGTACAACGGCAATCAGCGTCCTTCAATTCATGCTAGTCGTTGAGAACTCAGCATGTCGTCGTATTCTGGCGAACTCCGAACCGTTGTTCCGAGTCAAGTAGCAAAGCTAAGGGTAGGACGAATTATCAAAAATGGAGCATTGCCCTGCTTTCGTGTCGAGAAGCAGAGTAGCAGATGACTTTCCCGAGGTCACAGACGTAACTCAAAAAAACTCATTCCTTTTGAATTAATTTCGAATAGTTCTTATCTTTGAACCACTAACATCCAAGTATCAACGATGCGCGAGACCTTACAAACAATCTGGTAAGCTTGAGTGGACCGACTGAGATCTAAAATACTATGGTTATGGTTATGGTTATGGTTATGGTATGGTTAGGAACAGCTTGACTTATCTCAACAAGTGCAATTTCTTTCAGGCTTATTCACTGAAATATTAGAAACCCTTTTTTCTTTCTTAATGACTTCGCTCTTCACTTACTTCATATCCAACTATTGATAGCCGGCCTAGTTTCAAAGGATACCCAGGGCGCTAAGCATGAATAGGAGACAGTGAAAAACAGCAATCAGTATAAGAACGAAAACAAATAGTAGAAAGGAGTTAACTTGGGTATAGGTTTCTAGCTTGGGTGGGAGGACTCACTCACTAGGGAGGTAGCCGCAAAAATAGGAAACATAGGGAGTAGCAGCAATTTATAATAGGAAAGTAGGTGTAAGCAGCTACCCGATAGAAGTCTAACGAAAGTAGGAAAGAGTTTATTGAGTGACTTGAGGATAACGAAACCACTATCTATATAGATAGGATTTCCTATGCATAAGATTTCTGAGTAGTACTTGAAGCTTAGCACTAGCATTGGCATTTAGTAGTAGTTCTGGCAATGAGTGACTACCTCTATATACCTTGCTCAGGGAAAGGAATAGGCATATTTCTAAAAAGGATAAGCTGGCAAGCACAGGTTTCTAAACAGGAGTTAGGTATGGGTTGTGTGATTTGAACGACCAAGTAACGGATACAAGACATAGGCCCACTATAAAAAGGAGTTCATTTTTGCGTAACGGTGCAGTACCGGTATATCCATATGGTTTAGGTCAAGTAGTTGGATAAGCTGGATAGGTCAACAAGTGAGTACGTTGAGGGAGCCGAGCCGTAGTTGATTTGTTTTTTCGTTTTCACGGGCAGAGACAGGTATAGTTGTTTTTACAAGGGCTATTGTTTAGCCAATAGAGACATATTGAATAGGTCAATGCTAGGAATATGCAGTCACAGATAAGATAAGTAAAGAATAAGTGAGTATGTACGAGTCAACTCATAGGTTTAGTAGGGCTACTAGAAAGAGGAGCTTGGGACAGAGCTAGCAAGATATGAACCACGAGCAGAGGTTGTCCCTTGAAAGAAGCACCGACCGAACAGGTATCGAGATATGCATCTGGATAGGTTGTTTTAGCTAGCTAGGCATTTGCTTGTGATTAATACTTCTTTTCTTAAGGTTAAGGTAGTTAGCTAAGCAAGTATGTATTCACGGAGAAGCAATGGTATAGGTTGAGGTTTAGAAAGCTAAGTAAAGTATTTCAAGTATGCATGCGTGATAAGTCAAGCAAAACCCGGACGGAAGAGATGGATTTTTTTATTTGTTAGAGGAAGGTGTAATATGTGTATGTAATAGGACTAGAAAGAGGCATGTATGGTATAAGTAAGGAATAGGCTTTCACAGAAAGGCATGGAATAGCTTAGAGGGATAGTATAGTATTTAACAAAGAAGCACGTACCGCATCTGGTTAGGTCAACAAGTTGTTGGTTGGCATTCAAGGTATGTGTAACGTTGAGAAACAGGTGCTAGGTATGAACGAGTAAGCTACTAAAAATAGGCGAGATATGGTTTCAATAGCCTAAGAGTTCATGGAAAGGGATTCACAGATAGGCGTGGGCATGGGAAAGTAAAGTTATGTATGCAAGAGACAGGTATGCACGGAATAGGGATAAGCGAGCACCGGGAGAGATATGCCAGTAATAGGACTAGGTTTAGAGAAATAGGCATATGTGAATAGGGCTACTAGATCATTAAAGTATAGGTTTTGGGTAAGCTCGCTCATATCGAAAGAAGAAATCGAAGGAAATGAAGCATAAGCTGACTAGGTCAAATCCTAGGCTGTTTCGATAGACAAAAGAAAATAGAAAAAAGTAGTGAGTGAGAAAGAAATAAGTAAAAAAATAAAAGACGACCCAGACGAAACAATTAGTGAAATCGTTCTATTTCCTCCATATCCTCAAACATATGCCTATCCCCGCACATGTTCTTACTCGCATATTGGACTTACGAAAGGTAAGCCTTATTCCCAGCTATTTAACTCAAAAAAAAACTCTTAACGCCCATATGTTCATTCTTTCTTTGCTTCTCATGTTTCCATGCTCCTTTCTGGTGGCAGGAGGCAAAGAAGAGACATAATGGAGATAATGATGGTTCAAATCCAACCATTCCTTGGGCGTGGTTCGAGCGAGAATTCAATGATCAGTATTTAGATGTTATGTCTCGGGAAGCGCTTCGACAGCAATTCGTTAGCCTAAAACAAGGGAGTGGTACTGTTCAGGACTACAATATGAAATGCGACAACTTGATGAGGTATGCTCCCGACATTGTGGCAGATGACTTCCGCTTGCGACGGCAATATCTGGAAGGTCCCAGATTTACACAAATAATCGACCTTCCTGGTACAGTGAGACTAGTGGATCTGATGGCACATGCGCTACGAGTGGAGTCATATGAGCGGGTCAGCAAAGCTTTGTTCTCAATGTAAAGCCACGAGGGATCATCAATCAAGGCCAACAATGAATTCCCCGCCATCAGCAAATCCAGCTAAGCAAAATTCTGGCGTTGTGAATTACGAGAAGGTTTGGTGTCGATATTGTCAAGGGAGACATCATGAGTCAACTTGCTACAGGAAGAATGGCACTTGTTACAATTGTGGTGGGCTCGGTCATTTCGCTAGGGAGTGTCCCAAGCCAAATTCAAAACTCATGCTTGGTGTACAGACCGAACCAAACCGATGACACAGGGAGTAGTGGCGAGAGGTGGCGGTACACAACAGCCGAGAGGTCGTGGAGGTCCCATCTCTCAGCGGGACGTGAGATTTGGAGGCAGAGGAGGCGCGCGAGTCACAGTTCAGGCACATCACAGCGAGGCTGGGGGACCAATCGACAGACTAGATCAGACAGATGACACTACCGTGGCCACAGAACTGATAGCAGGTATCTTCAATATTTCTGGGTGCTTTGCTTACGTACTGATTGATACTGGATGCAGTCACTCAGTATCATCTAAAGCTTGGGTCAAAAGATGTGGGCTGGCGACAATAGAGAGTGGAAAAACAATGTTGATCGGAACCTTTGAATTCTTCATTCAGGAATTGAGGTGTTCATACCTTAAGATACAGATTGCAGGACGAGAGCTAAGAGTAGACCCAATAGTTGCAAAAGCAGGACGATATGATGCTGGGCTTGGAATGGTTGACTATGCATCATGCCACGATTGATTGTCCACGCAGGAAGGTGACATTCCAGAAACCGGGGACTAAGCCATTTTCATTGCAATTCAGACAAGTTGGTGATCGAATCACGACAATCTCAGCTTTACAGGCACAGCATCTAATCGAGTCAGGTTGTACCGCCTACCTTGTATCAGCCATGCAGACGAAATCGGAGGTCAAGAACCTATCATCTATTCCAGTGGTGTCAGAATTTACCGACGTCTTCCATGAGACTCTACCAGGATTACCGCCTGAACGAGAGGTTGATTTATGCATCGAAACCAAACAAGCAACGGATGGAGCAACTAGCGCGAAAGCCGTTGCGCGTTTTGGTTTGCTTTATCCGCCATGCCATTGCCATTGCCATAGTAGAAAGAATAAGCTGCTTCTTGTTTAGGGCGGGCTATCTTGACTCTTGAGCCTGAGAGGGAGAAGGCTTCCCGCGTGGGCGGATTAGCAATCCCTAGTCTTCCATAACGCGTATTGGACTTATGTTTCCTCCTCCTCGAAGATGATGGATCTATCTGGTCACCGAAGCTAAATGGACCCGAGCTGTTGATGACCGAATAGAAAGGTTTTTTTTCAATGGCAAGTCCTAGATGATGTAGGCTTTGCTTATCCTGGCCAACCACAAAGTACGCATCTCATGTGCAAAGAGACGATCTTCCGTCATAGACTATAATAAATAGTAAATGGACCGATCACCAGTTTATTGGCTCGTTCATTCAGGTAAGGAGGCTGTGACTTACAAGATGTCAAAGGGAAACCATTGTGGAAGTTCTTCGGTAAAGGGCTTTAAGCGAGTAGGGGTAGCTGATACTACGGCAGGGATTCGCGAAGAGCAACGCCTTACGATGTTCATGACCAATTGGTCAGCATCTAGCAAGAAAATGGATGCGTGTTAGCGCCGTGGCGCTTTCTAACCCTTTTATGCCTTTGATACCACCCTCGGTAACGCACTAATAGACCCCGCTGTTGACTCACGTTGGATTCAATCGATTGCTTTCCGCATTTCTAGCCACGTTTCAGCCCTATCCTTCTGTTCTTTATGCAGTAGTTGGTTGTTTATGGCCAGCCAGCCGAGCCGGATAAGATCAAGCAATAGCCGGCATTCAATTCTTCTTTACATCTGCAGCTCCAAGAAAAGAATCAGAAATTGAACCTTTCCACCAAGAGCCAGCCTATAGTGAAATTGGTAAGTTGAGGGCGCTAAGCCTTTTGTTTAAGATGAGTAAGGGCTCCTTTTTTTCAGGGAATAAGAATAATCCGAAAGTCGCTAGATTAGGAAAGCATAGGATCGAAGTCTTGAACGGACTCATTCACTGCCTCAGAATATGCCCACGCTGCGCGCCCTTGACATTTTGCATCACTGTACATCTTTTCTCCATTAGCCCCACACGAACCAGATTTGCTTTTTGAAGCACTAGAAAAGCCAAGCAAAACTCCAAAGTGCCCGGGCCTGCGAAAGCTGAATGAGGGTAGCCTCTCAATTCCTTGATATTAGTAGGAAACGGCATCCCCAGTATGTCTTTTGTTTTGGCGGGATACACCCTTTCTTTCGTACTCAGAATCCGAGGTTATAATATGCTCGACTGATCCTATTTCACTGTCACCACCTTTGCTTCTTCGGTTGATGAGTCTCAGGTGACTCTATTAGATTCTTGGGTCGGGGAGTTTTCAGTTTCTCTAGTGGGAGAAATGGTGTTTGACAGGAGGGCCAACAGTGTTAAGAAAAAAAAGGAGATTCTGGCGGATACATAAAAACCAAATGCTTAATGTAGGGGATTTTCATACTGTCAGATCAAGAAGGGTTAGGGGAACCATTCAATGCCAGAGTAAGCTGGGATTAATACAGCTTAATTGAAGACTTCTTTCTCTTTTTACCGAAGATCATTCTTCCCGAATAGAGTACGCGTAAGGATCTTCACTTTTTTATTAGTAAGGAGTAGCGAAAAGAGACTTTCTATTTCTCAGAAGCCTGCCGCAGCTTTTTTTCTCACGAAAGACCCTTTGACTTGATAGCCAGAACGCCGATGAAAGAGAACGTAAGTAAGTCTCCTAAAAATAAGTAGTAGCCCTATCCGATTCATTCTCCTATGCCTACAGATCGATTTTGAGCCGATGATCAGAGTGTTTGTTTGGAAGGAGGTAGTCCCATCCCATCCCATGTAAGTGGATGTAGGCAGATAGCCTTCCCTTGTTGAAGAGGCTAGTCTTTGTTTCGGATTCCCATGTTGACGAAGAAAGTGCCCGAGCTATCACATTTCTTATTCGAGGGATTTTTATGTTTACGATTTGCGTGTTTGGGTGAACCTTGACCAGCCTCGGTATCTAGTGAGCCAATGAAATTTTCTTCCAGAGAGGAGCCTTACCTAAAGAAGAAACTATGCCCCTGGTTTGAAGCGAAGCGAGAAAAGACAGCCTTTACCATCTTGACGATAACGAGTCACTAGTCTACAACGTAAGCAGATTCCTGAACTGACCCAGCTCTACTTATGCAAGCAAGTCCGGCACAGACAATTCACTTATATCTTGAGTAGCTAGCTATATAGGATCTAGAGAGCTATCTTCTTTGTTGAATGCTCTTTGAGAGTAGTAGAGCCAAGAGGAATAGTACGTTGACCAGTGCTACAAGTTTGGAGTTGAAGCCCGAGCGTTAGCGAGTTTATTTTTCACATGAGATGTAGGCAAGCACTGAGGTAGCCGATTCCACTCCGAACTCCGCGCCTTTCCATACACTCTTACTCCAAACCATTTGAGAAAAGCATACTGCGTCTTATTGCCAGATTAACGTCCGGGCCAAGCACGCACCGATTGCACTCTGACCTTATCTTATCTTGTCAGGCGTAGACGAGACAAGCAATGAAACGAAGAATTTACTAGTGAAGCCGCGGAGACAAACCCAGGAAGAGATCTGATCGAGAACGCTGCGCGCCTTTTCCACTTACGACAATATACGAAACACTTCATGATATCGCAAAACACAACCACAATCTAGATCCGTCAAAATGTGAGTTGGTAGCCCGCCCGTGCAACTTAGAAATGTGGTATAAGAACAATCGGGCAACATCGGGAGCAGTAAATGGGTTTACCGAGTATAAAGAAGAGCTGATGTTAGAACGCTTCAAAGCCCGGCTAGTAGCCAAAGGTGCGGAGCAAAGAGGAAGGAGTAGATTTCACAGACACTTTCCGCCCTGTTGTTCGACCCACATCAGTACGTGTTGTACTTACCATTGCCTTATCTTTTGGTTGGCCATTACATCAATTGGATGTCAATAATGCTTTTCTGCATGGTGACTTGGAAGAGCCGGTTTACATGCTTCAACCACCGGGTTTGACTGATCCAACCTATCCACAGCATGTTTGTAAACTTAGAAATAGGGCTCCCCGTGCCTGAAAAATTCCAAACTTGCTTGCAATCACTAGGCTTTCATTCTTCTCAATGCTTCGCCCTTCCTTATTCCTCTTCGTCTTGGTATGATACTTTCCTAAAAGCAAGGATGGGTTTCTTTTGCAAATGATCTGATCTAACAATTGAATGAAAGCACATGGTTTGCGGGGCAAGGGATGCTGTAGTTTTTTCTGAATGTGATAGCTAAGAACTGTTATTATTCGCTCCACTCTTGCCATCACGCTCTGTCTTGAGCATCTCCCACATCTAACTGCAAGCCTTGCTTTCCATTGGCTGATTCTCTGTTCCAGGTACAAGTCAAGTGGTCCGGGGATGGATTCCTGGTGAAGAGCACTTTTGGATTATCTAGTTGTTGCTTTGACTACCCCAATACCCAGGATTAAAGAAATACGATTCCTAGCGCTAGAAAAATGCATATATAGGGTCCAGAATTCATGCAATGGAATGAAATAAGGGTTTAAGCCGGGGATTAAAGAAAAGGAATTAGGGGGAATGTGGAGAAATCATAAAAGCTAAAATCAAGTCGGTGGCGCGATAAGATAGTTCTTCAAATGTTTGCGAAGCGCAAGACCGTGTATCTGCTTATCCACCCGCGGATTGTAGGTTAGTAATGCAGATCTTTACCCCTTATGGACCAAATCCCGGGCACTGTAAACACTTGCATTTCGCCACCGGGTGATAAAATCTGCAGGATCCACCTTTGTTTGATATCAACTGGACCTTATGCGAGAGAAAGTGATGCCATCAGAATCTTAAGGTATTAATATGTAATTGGATAAACTGAGCTTTCACCTAGAAACTTCTATTTCTGTGTAAGAAAGAAAGACTAAAAGCGAGTTCTACTAAACTCCAGATTGACTGGTTGTCTTACGCAGTGCTAGCAGGGGTTCGAATCTTCTTGATGCGGATTATCCAAGCTTAGAGTATGAAAATAGGAGCTCTTCTTAATCCCGGGCCAGCTTTGCTTTCCTCTAGAAGAGACAGGCTTACTGAAACTAGCACTAGCAGCGCGTCTTGTCGTCAGTCAAATCCAATTCAATAAAGAACAAGAAAATGTAGGTGAACAAAGAAAGAAGGCAACTGCACTGCTCTAAGCCGTATGTCATGTGCAGGTACAGCCCGGTTGAGTCTGCATTATTTAAGAGCTTCTAATGTCCGTATGCTGTCGCGGTTTGGTCAAGTCTAAATGCTCATTATGGTGGCTCATGCGACCTACAATTTAAATAGAGCTAATTTGGCTGCCAAGAGGCACCTGCCAAGAAGACTCAAGCTGTTGATTTCTGCTTTCATAGGGGTCTTTTGGGGGTTGTTTAAGCATAGGGATGGGCGAGTGTGGGCTACAATGCCACCGGACTTGCTGTGGGTAGCTCAAGAGGTCTGCCTATGGTTCAATTGACAGGTGGTTGTAGTTTATTTTGAAGTTTTTGATGTTTCATGTACATGATGATAGAGATCTGTCAATTTGGGATTTTTACACCCACTAGTTTTATAAAACTTAGATGCGAGGAGGTTTCTTTTAGAACACTCTTCAATGAGTCCTCTGCGAGCCTTATGAGTTCAGATCCTCTACTGTGCAGAAGCTCACTCTTAGCGATTCATCTTATCTCATGAACGAAAGGAGACTGCTCCGGTGTGCGGGTGAAGGGGACGAGACCTTGTGCCTTCCTAGTATCGAAGCAGGAGCTCCTTGTTAGAGTAGAGAAAAGTTGGTCGAATTGGAAATGAAATATTTAGAGCTTTTCATTATCTAAATTTACCAACTAGAAAATACTTGACTATTTTACTTAACTTATTCATAAGTTGGCGCTGTGTTTACTCAGGAAAATCCAACTAAAACACAACAACAAGAGAAAGATTCTACTATGATATGACCTTCTGTAATAATGAACTAGTTTTGCTGATGCAAGCCATCGATTCAGTCTATAACGATGATTGGAGGGTGAGAGGTGCTACGTCTTTCATCAAAGATCGTTTGAAAGAGATAATATACACTACTGGGGAGTACCATTTTTATCCGATTGATCTATATCATTTAGATAAATATTATTTAAAGAAAGAGAATTTCCTCTATCAGTTAGTTACTATGGAAATGGAAATGGAAGAAGATAGAGGGGTCTTAACCACAGAATGTGTGAACGGTGATGATTTACATGTCTATAAGTGTAGATTTGCATCTGATGCACTTCTACGCGTTAGCAAAAGTGTTATTAAACACCGTCTTAGTCTTAGTAGATGGATATGGATATTACACACCCCCGCAACTCACTAAGTTGAGGGATCTCAAGGAAGGCCACTATAAAGGCTTAGGTGAACAGAATAACGTTAAAGCACTTGTAAAGATACAATACAGTTGAGTGATAGTTTCTATCATACAAATCAAACTGATATATTAGCATATATTGATGGTATTATCCCCGATGGTCTTATAAAAGATCTAACCGGACAGGTTGTTAGTCTACCAATCTATTCTATTCAGAATCATAATATGATAAATTACCCATGGGTCTCTCCCGTAGGAGAACTAACTAAAGTTCTATTTCATCTTTACTATACTATACTATACTATACTATACTATACTATATTGAAAATTGAAATTGAATTGATACAGTGTTTGATAAATGGTATCCAGGAGTACAATATAGCCGTTGGTATAACGAAGTATTTATAGCCTTCAAGTACGATGATTTTGTATGTAACCTAGAAGGTCTTCAAAGTCTATTATCTACAAACCAACTAGAAGGATCTGTTGAATATATCGATTATATAAATAATTCGTATTTTATCACTCATAACGATGAAAAGTTTGTTTACCTGTATGATGGCCATGTTGAGGTAAGGACCCTCCATGGAGGCCGATCATTCTGGGAAAAAAAGGTAACACATAACAAAACATCTTGAAAGGGGTTAAGCAGGGAGATCTCGACTAAGATCGTAAAGGAGAGAGAGACTAGAGCCGCTTACTCACCCTAAGGCGGCAAGGGACAACAGAATCGAGGAGAGAGTCGAGTAATCGCAGAGTCGAACCACGATGAAGTTGTGCCCGCAGTGTTAGTTTGTAACGTATAACTTATCGAATGTTTCCGTGGAAGCGGAAACAAGTACTAGTTAGACGCAGGGAAACGAGCAGAGACCGTAAGTCGCCGTTAGACGAGTGAAGGCGACCCGAAGGGGCCGGCCCGCCAGAGTAAGCAAAAAAGGCTCTAGTAGATCTCGTAGTGGAGAGAGAAGTCGAGATATCCAGATAGGATGGTCTCTTTATGTCACTAATAATGCTATCTGTTAAAGACTAGCAAATATTATGACAAAGGTTGTCTGGCTCTAGACTATAACATGGATAGAGGTGGGAATACCACATGGGAGGAAGGGGAAGTTTGCCTGGTAGATCTATCTACTCCAGCTTTCATCGTAGTTTTCAGGGGAAGGGCGGACGAAGCCACTTTGACAAACAGGAACCAGCCACAAGTAAAAAAAAAAGGTGATGGGAAATTTCCAATTAGATCGAGATTCTTTTTATTGTTATGGATAGAGGTTCGCTTTCCCAGCTGTAACCGATGCCACAAAGGCCTTAGGTTTGAATGTTTGATTCGACTTCTTTTCCAATTGTCTTTATCTAAAGGCAGAATTCGCTTGTTTATGAGTCGTTCCTGTCCTGTAGTTCAATACACTATTATAAGGCCAGTTGCCTATACAGGATCTCCAGTTTCTAGTACAGTCAGCTTTAGTTATCGCTACACCCTCTCTAGACAAACGATTTGATTCAACCCACTCTACTACTGGTACAGTAGCACCCTGCCTTAATAATCGCATAGGCACCCGGGAACCTTACTCAGTAAAGAAGGAGACTCCCTAAACAAGACTGCTAGCTGGTATGGAGGGACTCGCTTTGCTTGCTTCCTAGTCAAATATGCCCTATCCGTCTGACTTTAATATGGAATGGTATATATATAAATATCCTTCCTGCAGAACTTAAGGTCTACACGTGAGAAATACGTATAATACTACGATAGGAGAACTACTAACTTCCGCCATCTGCATTAGTTACGTTAGCGTAGGTAGGCGGTTCTCATGCCAAAGGGGAAGATCTCGCTCAGCCAAGTGCACAACCTGAGTAAGTACACTTATCGAGGAGTGATAGGGCAGCAGAGTTTGAGGCAAAAAAAAGATTTGGGTGGCTATGGGTGATATGGGGAATCTAACAATTAATTGACAATGATTTCACCGTGGTGTGCATTGGTAGCTTCAAGACGAAGGCATTTTCCATATGTAAGCCACAACACAATTTCAGTATCTTATTCTTCTGAACCAGGAAAAGCGTTCTGGTAAGGAGGATGAAAGAAGAGTACGAAAAAGGAAGTCAAAAGTGGTAGATCCAGGACATGCCAATTTCTTTCTCATCTTTCGCATCGCCAGACAGCGCATGGTTTTCTCAAGATCGTAGTTAATTAAAGAAGAACGGAGATTGAGAAGAAGATAAAATGAACTTAAGTCCTCGTCTCAAGAAAAGAGAGGGACGAGTCGAAATTCGTTCAGGACTTGTGCACGTAAAAAGGCTTCCACGTTTGACCATAGAAGCCCTGGGTAGAGCAAAAAAAGAACATAGAAAAAGAATAGGCCTGATTTGATTCGTCTGCTCGTGGGATTGCCGATACTGCTACCCGGCTACACTGAAAGAGGGAAGCGAATAGCCTGAAGATTCTTTCCTTTGTTGTCTCACTATCAGAGCTTGCGAGAGAGACCAAAAATACTCTCTTCGGCGACTTAGACTTACTCATTTTGGCGATGTCTGGCACCCGCGCAGGAAGGGTTGAATTGTCTGAATTGAACTCTGTGAGATAATGGATCTAACGTTAGGGCTTAGTTACTCCATCTCTCTAGCCGGAACTACTTGAACCCGAGTAATTAGCTTCCTTAAGCCATGTCCATATTTATGGAGCTAAATCGGATGGTAACTAGATTCATTCCGTAGCATGGGATGGGATTCTGTAAGAGCATCTCTAAATAATAGCTACGCATCAGTTTGAGTTCGAGATTGAAAAGTCCTCTCAAGTTGACTATTTTTGGATAAATGGGTCCTGTCAAACTGTTGTGACTGGCATCAAAATACGAAATGTTAGATTACCAATACTATGTTAGCATTATCAAGACTGCAATCTATCACAATTTTGAGATGCTCTATAATTATAGATACCAAGAAAACATGATTATCTGTAAATTGGTCCAGAAGTGAGAAAATAGGTGTGAAATTCCAGGCTAGGGTTAGCAAGGAATTGTTTGGGCTGATTGAGGATATAGAGCTGATGGAGCTACCTTTGCAAGGGCGCAAATTCACTTGGAACAATGCTGTGTCAGCTGCTAAGTTAGACAGATTCCTTTTTACAATAGACTGGGATTCAATGTTGTATACCCATGCTGTGGCGACAGCCCCTTCCTAGATATGGTATGGTTCAGACCATGTTCCTTTGTTGGTGGAGTGTGAGACTGAACTGTTCAAAGGGTTTTTCAAGTTTGAAAGATCATGGTTGAAACAAGAAGACTTTATTCAGAGGAGCATGCACTGTTGTTAAAAGGAGAATTGGGGAAGCCTTTTGAGTACATTTACAACAGATGAGAAAGTGTTTTAGGGGTGGAGTGCAAATGTGAATAGAGAGATTAGGAGAACAAAGGAAGAATTGTTGACCAGTCTGGATAAGTTGGAGCTTTAGCAGGAAGAGAGGGAATTGGAGCAAGAGGAGTGGGAGTGCGTTGATTACTGATTTCACAGGGGTTCCCCTACCGTCCAGAGAGAGTTGTCGCCAGGTCCTCGAAAAAGAATCTGCCATAAAAGAGATGGAGATTGACCATCTGCACCTGCTCATTCAATTATTCTATTCCGAGAAATCAGGACTACAATCTTCAGACAGAGCTTCGATAAACTACTTGTCTCATTGGGAATACCCTCTTATGGAGAGCTAGATTCCGTAGTGGAGTTTACTTAGCTAAATTAGCAACTTATCGATCTGCTGTAGCTTTTCAAATCCACTCTAACCGAACTATGTTAATTATGGAGCCTATCCTTAGAAAATAAGATTGTCCTTGTACTTGCTCTCTCATTCCTGGGAGTCCTTCAAGGGTATCAGATCTTGAAACAGGTTTTTCTTTCGCGCTTCCCCTAGCGCAGGCAGTAGTTTGATAGCGAGTTCACCTTCCTAGTAACGTTTGCTCATTTCTTTGTTTAGCATTTCTTTCCTGAATCAGAGTTTTGAGTAGCCGGGACGGACATGAAATTAAGAAAGAGCCCGCACGATCTAGATGCACTGAAAATGGCTATAAAATATCCAGTTTTAGAAAACAACACTCTCTCTCTCTTTACGAGAATTTCAAGTGGGTTGGTTCAATTCCTAGCTTTTTTGGATTTGTATTGCCTTACGAACTTGCTAACTAAAAGAAGGTAGGTCCACAAACAAGTCTATATTGGAATAGATAGAGAGCATTTTTCCCCCTTGTAATTTCACAAAAAGTGGAGAGCCCTAGCATTGAATGAACGTAGTTACTTATCGAATTACCTGAAGTGAAGGAATGCCCAGACTTATTTACTTGTCCGAATAGATTGACTCGGTAGGCCGTAGGAAAAGATAACTCATGCCTACTTTACTTACTTGCCCAAGCCCTACCTACATATTTTACTAGTAGTTCTTTCGGAGAATTACTCTCTACCTACCTATCCTATCCTATCCTATCCTATCCTATCCTATCCTATAGTAGATTGAGTCGAGTAGTGATGAGCACTTATATATACCAGTCCGAGTATGGAATCGAACTAACTCATACATAGGAATTCCTTTCAGGTTGTCTTGCATTTACTTTTTCTTTTATTTGTCCCGAAGAGACAGGGAAAGCTTTACCAGTTGAAAACTGCGGACGGATTAGCCCTCATTAACTTAAACTTATGAGTTAAGTTTAGTAAGGAAGATCTTGGCTTTGTATTGCCGCTTTTCCTAGATATAGCTATAGCATAGTAGTGCGTTTGCGATAAGATTGAATTGAAACTCGAAGTGAGAGCATGCATTTCCAGCCATACGGAGAGAATTACCCGCCTACCTGGATGGCCTGCCTAGTAGTTCTTTTGAGAAGAAGTGCGCGCACATCTTAATTCCAACCCATTTCATGGATTTTCTCTAGCTACCTCATTTCAGTAAAGTTAAGCGGGTCGCCCTTTAAAGCCCCAGATTACCTGGTGGGGCTAGAGTCTATTGTTCAAAGCTAGCTAGTCGAAGTCTTAACTCCGTCCGTTTGGCTCAG